>NC_046665.1:16004289-16019513 GCF_010883055.1 Belonocnema kinseyi | reverse complement strand
TTACCCAGTTATAAACCGTTGCTAAGGCAGGGGCAGATGTGCCATGAATTGAGTCCAATTCATTTTTTATCTCATATGGAGTTAAACCCTTTAAATGAAAATCTTTGATTACCGCTCTGAACTCGTTTTTTTTCCATTTTTCTTAGCGAACAATTTTTTTTCTTCAATTGGTTATAAAAACACGTAAACTCAGAAGATGTGGACTGTGACTGCACAGGAAGCGTCCATTGTCGTTTACACTAGCAACCAAATTACAAATTTAAAATTATATTTCTCTGTAAACATTTTTAATAAAATTTCCTATAAAAATACAATTCCTAAAAAAACGTATTAGTTGTAAATTTTAATTTTTCCTGCTTTTTCAAAAATTCAATGGCTGGACTAAGCGGAGCTTTCGCTTTTACTCCTGCGGAAGACACTTCCAAAATTGCTCTTTCCATCAGAAGCCATACTTGCTGACTTTCGGTGGGATAAGACAATTTAAAGACAAAGAACAATTTGTTTGTCAAAATAACAGCCTCAGCAGGAGTGACTGATTGATACCGTCTTTTTCCAAGCACTGACCAAAACAACGCGTCAGCAAACGTTCCCTGTCCAACGATAGCAGCTTAGGAAATTTTATTAAAAATGTTTATAGAGAAATATAATTTTAAATTTGTAATTTGGTTGCTAGTGTAAACGACAATGGACGCTTCCATATTCCGTGATTCGCTTCATTCTTATACGAAGAAATTTGTCGTTGAATTGTACAGTATTAAATATTTGCCAAGGACACGTGTTCCAAAAATGTTAAGTACTTTCGAACACTCCCAACAATTTAGCTGACGTTAAAGCAACGCTTCGAATGATGCAAAATCCATTTCAAAATTTTAACACAGAACATAAACGCTTACGACATTTTAAGCGTATAGGCACTACATTGAACAAGAAGAACTAGAAGTAGATGATGATGCCGAGAATCTATCAGGGGACCCTCAACAATCAATCAAAACATCGGTTTTTATACAATGTATCCCTTTGCGAAAGGTGTTGAAGAAGTTTTTTTAGTTGGCTGGGATTTTCCAGAGTGTAGAGTCTTACACTTATAGGATTCTCAAATATTCTAAGTTTAAATTCAGTCTGATCCGATCCGAGTATTGGAAGTTTGTACAAGCTGATGCTGGGGGTGAACTTATTCTTCCATTGTTCTTTTATCGAGACGATGTCGAAACAAATAATGCCCTTGGAAGCCACAAAGGTATTGGCAAAATCGGTGCTATTTACATTATCAACCCTTGCTTGCCCCCCAATTTGCATTCGAAAACAGATAACATCTTTCTTCTTACTCTTTACAAGTCCTCGGATGCTAACATCGTATCGTTAAAGTCCATTTTGGCAAAGGCTGTTGAGGAAGTAAAGTTTCTGCAAAGAGAGGGAATCACAGTTCGCAATTCTTTTGGCGAGCGTAAAGTTTCGACTTGTGAGTGTCATTGGCGATAACTTTGCAGTTCATAATCTCCTGGGCTTTTCGAGATGTTTTTCCCCGACGTTTTCTTGCAGATTTTGTATGATTAGCAAATCGGACATCAGTAAGGTATTCAACACCTCTTCGTGCAATTTGCGGACTAATGAATCATTAGGCAATAACATTAGCGACTTAGCTGAAGGTGGTAACGAACATGCTGTAGGGTTGATTTTACATTACTTCATTAGAGAAAAACAATATTTCTCGCTCGATGATCTTAATGACAGAATTTCCGCTTGTAACTTTGGTGAAAAGTCTCGAAATAAACATGTGCCGATTAAAATGAAAAAAATAACAGAAAAGCACATTAAAATGTCAGCATCGGAAGCTTTGTGTTTTTTACGTGATATTTGCATCATCATCGATGATTTAGTTCCCGAAGATGACGAGCACTGACGAATTATAAAACTTTTAAAAGAAATCATCGACATTGTCACAGCGCCTGTAGTGCATTCAGGTGTAGCTAAAATGTTGGAGCCTGTGATATCAGAATACTTGTGGCTTTTGAATGAATTATTTCCTAAGTGCTTAAAGCCAAAACATCATCTACTTCTCCACTATCCCGATGTTATGCGTCGTTTTGGTCCGTTGTGGCAGTTTTCGACAATGCGATGCGAGAGCAAGCATCATGATCTCACAGTAACTGCTCATGTTTCGCTTAGCCGCGTAAACATATGTAAAACACTCGCAATTAAAGCACAGTTGTGCCTTAACAATCGTATTCTCGCAGGACATCATTTTACTAATAACGTTGCTGGGTCAATCATTTTTCAAGGAAAAACCATAAATTCTGGCACTGTTCTCGTGATTTCTGATGAAAAGCAGTATGTTTTTCACATTGTTCACATCATACTGATTGACGCTGCATCAAAATTGCACATAATTTAAAAAAAGGTTACTAAGAGCATAGACTTTAACGATCATTATCAAACTTACTATCTGAATAGCGTTTACGCTAAGCAGGGTGTGTTCGATTGGCACTGTCTGACTGAAGAAGATCTTTCTTGGGCTTCTTTTTCCGCATAAGCTGAGTTCATTCCGGTAAACTTGTGTTTTATTCACTATCTTAGCCTGTTTAATTTTGTTTAATACGAAAATTTTTATTAATTTGTATGCCACATGTTATGAACTTTTTTCCTGTTGTCAATACAAGGTATTTTTCGAGTGTAAGTGGTGGTTTTGTGGAAAAGGGTTTGATGTTTTCTGGTAGTAGAAAATATTCTAAACTGATGCAATACATTTTCATGCAATTTGTCAGTACTTTGGGTAAGGGGTCCTTTTCAATGATGAGAGATGGTTCTGGAAAACTCATATTTGGGCATTTGAGAGCCTAAAATGAGACCTAATGCACTCATTTTTATGATCAGTGCACATTTATTTTGTAGGGTAGTTTTTTCGTGCCAGGGGTTGTTTTTGAAAAAAATGCGCCAGAGGTCATGTAAGAGCTTTAAATAAGTCTTTAATCCTTATGCACTCAATTTTATTATAAGTGAATATGTATTGCAATTATCAGCACTTTTGCGCAAGGGGTAGTTTTTTATTTCAAGGGATGGTTTTAGAATATTGATTTTAGGGGCGTTGACGAGCCTAAAATAAGCATTTAATTCTTATGTTCTCACTTTTATGATTAGCGCATAATTATTTTTAGGGCAGTTTTCTTGTGATAGGGGATGTTTTTGAAATTCTGCGCCGGAGGTCATGCAAGAGCCTTATATGAACATTCAAATCCCGTGAAAGAAAAAAAAATTAATTTAAGCAATATTTCTGTTATGATACTGCTAGCTTCATGCAAAATTGGCAATACTATGCATTACAAAAAAATACAGACCCCAAAATTTGGCTTTTGATTATTAAATGAGCCTTCAATAAGCCCTTAATTAAGTCATAGGTTTTACTTTCTTTGGTCCGAGTGTTATTTTCAGGTTTACCTATCTAGAAAAAACAGTCTGCACAGTAATGCTTGCGGAGTAAACCGTAACTATCACTGCGAGTGGAGTAACGATAGCTACGCTGCGTATTACGGTCACGCGCCAGAACGGTTGCGGTGTGCCCGCAATGTTTCATGCGAGAACAACAGTTTCTGCCACCTTCCTACTCGCAAGTTCTGCGCGATGGCAGCGGACTTGGCAGTAACGGTCGCAGTTAGCTCCTCTCCGTGTGGAGAAATGCGGAAGTCGAGGCCTGGCGGGGCCTGGCGCTGCCAGGGTACTTATCTTTTAAGGCCTGACGGGGCCAAGTCGCTTTTGTATTATACGAAATTTTTTTTGAGTTATGAGCCATCCATAAACTACGTTACCAATATTAGGCTTCTATATCTCCCCCTCCACTAAAAGTAACGTAGCAGTTGGTTAAAGACAGATTTTACATTAATAAATTCTTTTAAATAAAATTAATTAAGATAACATATATTAAATGAGATACGAGAATCTGTAAATTCTTGAGATTTCAAAACAAAATGTATTGCATTTTCAACTAAATAATTAAATTGTGAGTAAGAAAAGAAGAGTTTTTAACAAAACAATTCTTTTCCCACTAAACAAATGCATTAACAACCAAATAGATGAACCTTCTAGTACAAAATACGAGTTTTTCATTTAAAAAATGCAAAGCAAAAAATAAATTTTGTTCGAAAACAGTTGAATTTTTAACGAAAAAAAAGAAGAAACTTGTCAATTCACAAGGATAAATTTTTATCAAGATTTCTGAATTTTTTTAGCAAAAATGATGACTTTAATAAAATGGGTCAATTTTCCAAAAATCATTAAATTTTGAACAAAATAATTAAATTTCTTCTCAAACAGTTGAATTTTCAGCATAAAAAGATGCATTTTCAATCAAAGGGGAGAATTTCTAAACAAAAAATTTAAACTTCATCAAATATTGTAATCTTGAAGACGAACAGATAAATTTTGTAGAAGACAGTTAACAAAAAAGTTCATTTTTAACCAAGATAATTGAATTCTCAACCAAAAAGTGTAACCTTCAACAAACTAGAAAAATTTTCTACCCAGAAAGACAAGTTAATAACCAAGCTTATGAATTTTTTTACCAAAAGGATGAATTTTCAACAAACTTGATTAATTTTTTACCCAAGAAGACAGAATTAAACAGAATTATTCAATTTCAAAGTCAAAAAGACGAATTGTCTAAAAAAAAGTTGAATTTTTTATCCAAAAATATTTTAAATTCATAAGGATACATTTTCTACTAAACAATACCACTTTTACATAAAAGTTAATTTAAAATCAAATAATTAAATTTACAACTATAATTATGAATAATTAATAAAAAAAATTATTATTTCATTTTTATTGGCTATGAATATACGTACGTTCAACGAACTTCCTTTTTCCATATTTTACTACATACTATATAGAAATAAATAATATATGCGTATGAGTACCTGCAGCTTGCAATATTGCTGCAGTGTAGAATTCTTTATCCTTCCCTAAAACATGACCCAATAATAAGCGTAGAATAGAGAAAAATTAATATTTTCAGATTTCAGCGTAAAAGTTAAGATTATTCTATTATTTTGAATGCGCGATTTTTCCATCTGTCTAAAATGCCACAGTAAGAATAAGATACCTCCTAAACTTATTCACTTTTATTTCCATAGCGACCGCCACACAGTTTTCTATTCTCCCAAAGAGAACGTGTTTTCAATATATTTAATTCCTTCTAATTGTACCGATAACGTACCTCACAGATGTATTTTTTATTCCTCAGGAGTGCTCATATTTTGATTTTATTGAAGTCCTTCTAATAAGATTACAAAATATGTTTGATACGCTGTTTTAATGCCTTCATGTGGAATGTAAATTCTGAAATTTTAATTCTCACCAATTCAACTCTGCCTCTCCAGAGTAAAAATTATTTAAATCCACACATTTGCATAGATTTCTTTGTTGCATTTTTCTAAACGTTTAAATAAATGATTAAAATAAAAATAAATATAAATTTGAATATTTTTCGAATTTATAAGTTATAAAAAGATTTAATAATGAAAATAGGTTAAATAAATGCTTCCGTTAAATGTTACTAAGTCGATTGAATTCAACGCTTGTTCCCGGGAATGTTTAACATTTCTGTTTAAAATCTCAGGTTTGGAAATGTTTAAAGACCGCGTCGCTAATAATCTTACGGTTGCCTTTTAGGCTTCCACTGAGATATTGCACTAAAAAGAACATTTTTTTTCAAGGCGCCGGTACTATGCAATGGCATGTGCAAGTAACTTAGTTAACCTAACCTCTTTCAAATGTACACAAACAAAACTTGGAATAATTACGGCTCACATAAATACAATTTTCCAGTAGTTTTGTGCAAAACCCTGCTATTATGAAATGGGGAAAATAATATATTGCGATGGATGTGATGCACGTGTAAACTCCTCTACTGCTCCACAATTGACATAGGAGAATAATTAATAAATAGCACGTGTATACAGGTGAGAAGAAGTAAACAAACAAATACTTATACTTTAAAATGACTCCGATAAAACCAGAAGTATTCTTTTAACCTCAATTTAGACAAAACTGTTAATATAATCATTTTTTCCCCTTATGAAAAGGTACGCCACGAATAAAAAGACAGCCCTGTCATTTTTGGTAATTATTTCGAGACAGGCCGGTATCGATAATCCCAAATTGTAACACTATAATCAAAAAGTTAAATAGATTTTTGTCCAGATCATAGTTCAGCGTCTAATCCTGACCAAAAAATCGATTTTCGTTGAAAAATGTCATTGAGCGTCACCGAGTAATAAAAATTACCGGACTGTCAAGAAATTTTATTTTCAACTGATAAATATGAACATTATGTTAATTAAATGTCAAGTGATAATTTTGCGAATAAATTGTATTTTGTTTACTTTAACATTAATAGGTTAATTTTTAAGTGATTTAAAAAAAGAAATGTTCACATTTTGCGAGAGATGAAATTTTTTTAAATTTAACTTTTATATTTATGAAAAAATTGATAAGAAGTTGAAGAAAACTATTAATAGAAAATATTATTTTATATGTTTTTAACGGTGTTCAATGCGGAATTTTTATAACGAATATTATTGTATAGGATTGACTTTACTGATCAGTATGGATTCCAGTAATCCCAATAATGGAAATACTGGTAATGGTGCTGCCGAATAACAGAGAAAGTCTTACAGGAAACTTGTACGGCCAGACTACAAGCCGAGCATAGTGTCCCGGCAAACAGACGAATATTGGAGAAAACGTTTTGCCGAAAGATTGGGCAATTCAGTTATAATGCATGGAAATTAATTACAAGTATGAGCTTCATGAAATAAAATGCATAATTATAAACTTTTAAATAGATCATTCTATTGTATGTAAAAATAAAACATAATACTTACTATTGCTAAGTTCACAATATTAAGATAGTCAAAAACTAAAGAATGGGATTTTTATATCGTTGCAACACAATTGAAATAATCCTGTTGTTATTTATGATCAGTATTTACTCGCGGACATCCTTAAATATTTTCTAATTCCTTTAGAAAATACGTGAGGATTAGTTTACTGACTCACGAATATCCTCTTCCAAATCTCGTCCGAACATTACACAAAGATATTTCAAAAGGGAATTTTATATATAAATTAATTCATAGACCGATCTAGTTCTGTACGCGAAATAAGTGAGGTAGGCTCTGAAGGTGAAGAATCGATTCATTCCAGTGATACATCAGACGATGATCACAGAAAGCAGTATCCTTGGGAAAGCGGCATAATTTTCGACAAGTCTGGGTTTTCCCTTAAAGATGTACTGGCTATTATTATTATTATTATTACACAATTAAGCCAGTTCCCTTTCGGGGTAGGCGTGACTCACTCGGTGGGGAAATGAGTAATGTGGGGAAGGGATAGAGAATTTTCAGATTGATCCAGAATTCTCGTGTTATTTATGTGAATAAGACGTTCGTTCCGCAACACTGCTCCGACCCAGGTTGCTGATCAATCTTTAGAAATCACCTCAAGTGAAGATCCTCACAAAGTCGTTATGGAAGGTTCCCCACTTGTGTCCATTAGTGGCCAAGGTCTTTTGTTTCAGGCGTTATTCACTCTACTGACACTCTTTTTATTAACTATTTGCCGCCATACATTCCTGTCCTGTCGTACTTCTCTAACTTCTTTTATGTCTATGCATTTTTTCATGCAGACTCGTTTTTCTATGACTTCTTATGTCTCTTCTAACTAGGGTCTCATTCACATGTTCTAACCATTCTTTCCGCGGTCTACCTCTGGGCAAGCTGCCATTTACTTTACCTTCATACACTTGTTTCGTTAGTCGTTCATTTGGCATTCTCTCAACATGCCCGAACCATCTTGAACGATTTCTTTCCCATGTGTCTACTAGCGTCTCTTGTGCACCACATTGTTTTAGAATTATCTCGTTACTTAATTTGTCCATCAGAGTTTTCCCGCATATTATGCGTATGAATCTCATGTCAATTGCATTAATTTATACTCTTATCTTTTTCTTGATAATTCCGTGCCTCGCTACCGTATGGTACAGTCGGTACAAATATAGAATTATGTATTACCATTTTAGTTTTATTTGATATATTTTTACTTCTAATAAGGGGACCGACTCTACCAATAACCTTCTTACCTTCGTTAGAAAACTATTAGAAACATTAAACTATTATAAACTATTTTTTTTACATCAAACTATTAGAAAACGTTAGAAACTCACGGCGTAATCGCAATACCTTTTCCTGCAGCGTTAAAAACTTAAAAAAATAAAATACCTGTCATTTACATGGGCCGAAGGTGCCTTCAAGTGCATCTTCTTTTAGTAGAAGTCAATAAGCGTTCCGTAAGTAACTTCAAGAATTTTGTCTGGATGCTAGCGACAAGCAGTGAAAACCTCAAACGACGCTGCGATGCAAGTGAGAGAGAATTTTATTTTTCAACTTCGCGCGCAACATACTACTTGAGCTATTATGGATGCGCTTAAAGTTACCTGCAGTTTAAAAGTTGATCTTGATGTTTTTTTTTTTTAGTTTCTTAAAAAGGAACCGAATAAGGGCCCATTGAGGTCTTTACGGGTACTTTGTAGAGGCTCCTTTCGGTTCCTTCGGTCCGCCAATGTAGTAAATAAGCTACGATTAGATGATTATGTTTAAGATTTTGATTATCACTGGGAGCACGTTTGGCAATAGTAAATTTTACAAAATTTTGTGCAGAGCCAGAATTCGAGAGCCTTAATTTAACAAACTATCTCATTCCTAAAATGTTCGACCCACCTGCCGATAAAATTACATTCTGTTTTTATTGTATTTCCTGCCAGCCAACTGTTGAATGGCGCAATCGAGTAAAAGGTTCAAATCCCAAGGGTCTATGTGATAAATGTGGTTCTAAATCTAATTTGACCACTAAAAAGGAGGGAAAATATTTCTTAATGGTGGATTTGAAATATCAGAAAGAATGTTTATTTTAACATCCAGGTGTTAAAAATTCGTTATTAGCATTTCATAGAAGAGAAGATCAGAACAATGTTACTAGAAACAATATCGAAGATGTACAAGATAGAATTTTAAATCGAAAAGTTAAGCCTACGATGTGTAAGTCGATTTTGACTTTCAGATACTTTCTGGATGGCATAGAAAAGTTTTTGGCAATTCTCGTACACTTACATGAATTGCCAATCAAATTAAGGTTTAAGTTTATTATGTTAGCAGGGCTAATGTGAACAGAAAACGAGCCAAACGCGGATTTAATGAATTCAATGTTAGGAAAATTCAATGAACAAATTGAAGCACTGAGTTCCGAAGGTATTAAATTGAAAATCTTATTATATTATTTACATTCAGGCCACTCTGTTTTATCGCTGATTCTGTTGCGCGACCTATTTTGCAGAATAGGTTACAGTATAATTCGTATGACAGTATTATACAGTATAATGCAGTTGGTGTTATCAACATGGCTACCACAGCCAATGCATCAGATTTCCTTTTGATCCAGATTTCGTCTACAGATCTCACGAGTCTCACTTAAATGATATTAAGGATGCACAAAGGAGACAGAATCACACGGTTAATCGAACAAACCTCAGAGAAACTTTTGTGAGGGGAGTTAAAGGTCCGTCATCTCTGCTCAATCTTAAGTATTTTTCGACATGATTTGGAGTTTTCCATTAGAACATATGCACGGTGTTCCTCTAGGAGTAGTTGGACAAATGTGGAGTGCATGGGTTGAAAGGAGCCTTTTGTCCAAGCATGACATTCCAAATATTAAAGATCTTTTAAAATTAATTAAACTGCCTCTTAAAAATCATAGATTAATGCGAAAGTTATCTGAAAAGGCTAAGTGGAAAGCTTCTGAGTGTAGGGCATAGCTTCTGTTTTTCAGTGTCCCATGCTTGAAAAATATTTGGAGCATTTCAGCTTACTTGTAAACAGTATTTTTACTTTACTAAAAACAAAAATTGTAGAAGAAGAGTTACGTACTTGCGAATGCGATTTAGTAACATTTGTTGGAGAATTAAAAATTCTTTGTGGTCTCGAAGCAATAACTTTCATCGTTCATATCTTGTTACACATCGTGCAGTCAGTTCTCCAATGTGGCCCTCTTTGGGCTACCTCAGCTTTTCCATTCGAAAGTTTTTTGTTTGTCCTAAAACAGTATGCCACTGATACTAAAAATGCGGAGCAGCAAATCTCAAGAAAAGCGTTGGCCATTTTTGACTATAAATTCGCCGTGGACAAAGAGATTTTCCACTTTGATAGTACCAATCAATATTGTGAAAGTATTTTTTCGAACAAATTCTTGTCAATGTATGTCACAAGCAGTACCTACGGTGTTCCGTTTTGCAGAAGAAGTGGTGACGTAGAATTCACTAATGACGAAAACAACGAAAAATGTTTTGGGCAATCATTTAAGAAATGCATTAACAAAGGTGGCATACATATATTAATGTTATAAATATACCTTGTCTCCGAGAAGAAATGACACTGTTGTAAAATTGGAATCAGGCAAAGTTGTTCAAATCAAAGATATAATAAAAACTGAGCTAATGTGCCATTTGTCTGTGATACAATTAATTGTGATTCCAGAAATCCTAGTACTACACATGTTACGAGTCTTAAGGAGGTAACATCGCTACTGCCGAGATCAGTCGACTACGCATTTGTAATACCTACACTCGTATGACTTACTGAGTTGAAATCTGGCAACACTGTGATCATGTCGCCAGCGAAATGAATCAACGGCTGACTGAGATCTACATTGATTGCGCCTCGTGATGTGGCCAGAATGCGATAGTTAACGTTCGGAAGCGCAAGTTTCGTGATTAATTATTACATTCTTATCAGTGAAGGTATTAGATTTGTGTAAAATTTGCCCCCTCCCGTTTTTTTCAAATTTTCACGTTTTGAGACCCCCTCAATCCTAAAAACAGGTTTTTATGAATGTGTCTGTCTGTGAACATGATAACTTTTGAAAAAAATTAATCTATTAGATTGCCCTTTGGTAGACTTGCTCAGTGTCCTAAGTTAAAGTCAAGTTCGTTAGCCAGCAATTTTGGATGAAAATTCAAAAAGCGGGCACATTTTGAATATTTTTGAGATCACTTTTTTAAAAATTGAAAAAGTCTCTCTACGGTTATTCATAGAATTCAAAAAATTTATCCTTATGACTTTTTTGGAAAAATCAAAAATTACTAGGGTTATCGCAATTTCAAAATCCAGATAAAAATACTAAAATAAACAATTTAAGCCAAACAACGCATGATACGAAAAAAAGTCTGGAGAAGGAAAACGTTGGATTTTTGAAAGCCCCACAAGATTATGATAACAACTTTTTCAATTTGGTCAAAAAGTTGAAAATTCAACATTTGATCGTCAAAAAAATTTGTGAAAGCACATTTTTAAGGTGTAAAAATTCTATGCACGATTGTTCATAGTACTTCAAAACTTATACAATCCATCCTTTTGACTTTTTTTATAAAAAGAAAATTATCAGAGTTAGAGAATTTTCAAAACCCAAAAAAAACAAACTAAAATGAACATTTTAAGCGAAAAAACGCATGGTATGAAAAATAGTCAAGAGAAGAAAAACTTTGCTTTTTGACAGCCCTACAGGACTATGATAACAACTTTTTTAATTTGGTCGAGAAGTTGAACACTCCAAATTTGATCGTACCAAAAATAATGAAAATCCAAAAATTCCATTTTTTGGTCAAACTCTGCAAGATACGAAAAAAAATGAAAAAGTTCAATTGCGCGCCCTGGAAAGAACTACAAATTAAGAATGAATCACGTTTCGATATAAGCTACGAGAAAAAATGAGACAAAGCTTGTTCATCCAAAAAAAAGCTATAACTTTTCATAGGACAGTTAGTTTTTGCTTTAGTCGTAAAAAATAACATTCTAAATAAAAATATTAAATTTGCTTGAAAAAACAACACAACGTATGAACTTAAATTACTAGACAAAAGTTGTTCACCTAAAAGGATCTATAAATTTATTTCTAATTATTTTTTGATAGGAAGAGTAGATTTTCTTTTAATCGTAAAACAAGATTAAAAATTAAAAAACTAACTTTTTGGAAAAAGCACAGAAAAGACGAAAGAGGACGTAGCCTCCTATATAGGTTCCTGTATTAGACCCTATGCAGATGCGCAGTAGTTTTTATTTAATCGTAAAAAACAACATTAAAAATAAAAAAATGATAAAAACAAGGAAATAAGAATTAGTATGATTCAATTTTTATGCATATTATGAATTGTAATGATATACATTTATTGAAATGATAAATGTTTCACAGCAGCTTAGAATACAATTTAAAGCAAAATAAGTAACAAATACAAAAATAATCATGATAAATACAATTTGCTTTTTATTTTTCAATTTTTTAATAAGTAATCCCTGGCAGAGTTACATAAAAAATGTATTATAATTTATATAAAAGTGTTGTGTATAATGCAGAAAAGTCGACAGGTTGGACGCAATCGAATGCGAAGCACGAGATACGTGATGAGAATCTGTTCGTTAAAGCCTTTGATTTTCAAAGGTCTGTGCCTGAATGCGGAAAAAATGCAAAGACTAAGCGCGAAGTGCGATTGCCCTCCGCCGCGTGCCGTAGGTGCGCTCAAACTCTCGAGCTAGGTTTTTTTAACGAAAGAGAATTCACAATCACAAAATCACAGTGGTGGATGTTTTGAGTCTTAATTTAAAAATGTTTGCGCAAGAATGTGCGAAAATATAAAGACCGAGCGCGTAGCACGAGGTAAATACATAATCGAGCGCGAAGCGTGAGATAAATGTACAATCGAGCGCGAAGCGCGAGATAAATACAACGCCGAGCGCGAAGCGCGAGAACTAACAGTCGCGCGCCCTAGGCACGCTCAAACTTGCGAGCGAGGCGAACCGCGCGCGTAGCTCGCGATGAGAATGTGCAAGCATAGCGGGCAGATTTTTTTTTTCATGTATATGCAGAACCAAATGGTTAATATTATTTTTGCACCTCAATTTTGAAAGACTTGTTTTTCATTAAAAAAAATTATCAATAATATCTTAATGGTGGTTACTTTTATATCACTCAGTAAATAGCTTAGAAATGCCATCTCTCATAAGACGCAATGTTAAATAAAGTCGAACCTCGGACACGTAGCTTTCGACACTGTCACACCTCGAACACTGTCATTAGCTGCTTTGCGGACACTGTAAGAATCAGGTGATTAGCCCAGTGCCGTGGCATCCTCGAAGCCCTTTCTCTGAGATACGTAGTACATATGTACTTAGTTTTGTACAATAAGTTAAGTGAAAAGTGCAATTTAAAACTTTCCTAATTGAAATTTTATATTTTAACTTCACCGGGCTTTGAAATGTCTGAAGTCGCTTACACCAGCTGATGTGCAAGCAGTCGAGATAATGCAGATTGTAGGTTAAATTAGGTTGACGTTGGAGGTTTTTTTAATTAGTTTTGTACAATAATAATGTCATATATATTTATGAAGTTATTACACTAAATCTCTGTTCTGAACATTATTGAGGTAAGTGAAAACATCTTACCGAACACTGGAAAAAAATATCATATTCGTACAAAAGATATCAATACATATTGCAAAAAAAATGTTGACTAATTATAAGCAGATGTCTATGTGATCTTCAGAATTATGGTTAGTCATTTGTGTGCAAAAAATAATTAAATAATAAAAAAGAATAATACATACTTGTATTTCTATTCTTCTTTCATTTATTGTAAAATTAAAAAAAATATGTCCGATAACATTAGTATACTATCAGGGGCACCTGCAAAACATCGTATCGGTACGGTCCGATATGCTCGATCCCGATGGGTGACAGTGTCCGAGGTTCGACTGTATGGCGAAATTAAAAATGTTAATAAAAATGTTAATAACTTGTTTATAAAGTACCCTAGGCTTTTGAAATTTTAACTGAGTACTTTTGGTGATCATATTTAGATATTGTGAAAGTTTGGTTTAAATGGTAATGAAAATTTTTGTAGCGATGGTACCTCCTTAAGAACAGATGATAATGCAATCATTATTGTGTCAATATTTGTCAAGTGGGTCACTTTTTTTATGAATCGTAATTTTTCTTCGGGAATGCATGATATGCTAGAGTTTTACATAAATAAAATGGCCTTAAAACATTTTTGCAAAATTTTCATCTTTTGAGTCGTTATTGCTGTTAAACTTTTTTAGCATTGTTCTCGTAATTAATTTTTTTCTTCTGATCGGCACAAACTATTGCCATAATTTTTTGCATCTCTCGTTAAATATGTTCATTCTATGGAATAAAAATCATTTTACCATCGTTGCATAAATATTGATAAAATTAGCAACAATTTTGTAGACAAATAAAATTATTTCTAACTTCTCAATTGATTTCAACGCTTTACTTCACTAATTACAATAGCTCGTTTAATTACAAAGATTTTAGTAAAACAAATTAGGAAACTCGGATAACATCAAATGTTGTGCGCGTTTTCGTATTGATGTTCCGTGCTCCATGTCGAGCGACGTACGGCGATACAGGAATTTCACTGCGCGCTGCAGCGTGTCTCGACCTGCAGCATCTTACACGTTTAGCGTGAATATTCGTCAATTTTGTCCTTTCATCAGCCTGTTATTTAGTTGCATTTAGTGCTTTGGCGAGTCCAGGTTCACGCAGTATTCAAGTAATAATAAAGGGTGTTAAGCAATCTGAAATGCAGGACAATTGATAAGTCTATTTAAAATGCCTAGACCGAATGTTTGTGTAATCCTTCAAATAAAAAGGGGCATAAGTGCATATATAAAAATATTATCGAAGTTGGTGAAAATCGGAACACGAACAGTTGCATTTTTGCTCAAAAAAGATTAAATTTATAATTAAAAAGATACTTTTTAGGTTAGTTTCCCTCAGAACTTAAACGAATTCTGAGTACGAAAGGGGTAGGTTCGATTAATTAAAAATCCGCTAGGACATAATTTTCCATAAACAATAAGACAATAAAAATTATGATTTTATTTAAATTAAACAAAATAAGTTGCTTCACGTGCACGAGTCTAAACTATGTCCAATACTATCACACGTCTATGTCCGTGTGAATATGGTAGGAGACGATATAAATGCCTGGGCTGCGCGCGCAATCCATTTCTCCTCTTCTGAATTTGAAAACTCGAAGGTGCACGATTGCCGGTCGGAACACTTCGGCGGTTCTATTTATATCTCAATCTGCTTTGAAATAAAATG
>NC_046665.1:16002695-16004189 GCF_010883055.1 Belonocnema kinseyi | reverse complement strand
TAATACTCTTTTTGACTTTAAAATTAAAAAATTTATTAAAATTAAATTGACCTTTTTTAGTACAAATTTAATCTTTTTGGTTGAAAATGTATCATTTTTGGTAAAAAATGTAATTGTTTGGTAAAAATATGAACTGTACATCTTCTTGGGTTTAAAAGTCGATTATTTTATTAAGAGTTGAACTACTTTTAAAAAAAAAGACTTTTTTTCAACAAGGTTTTATAATTATAGTTGAAAATTTAACTATTTGGTTGAAAGTTTAACTCTTTGATTGAAAACTCATATTTTCCGCTTAAGAAATTCAACTTTTTGTAGATAATTCGTCTTTTTGACTTAAAAATTAAATAATTTCGTTGAAAATTCATGTATTTTGTTTAAAATTTGTCTTTTTTGTAGATCATTAATTTTCTTGGTCAAAAATTCATCTTATTGATTTACAGTTTAACAACTTTGTTGAAAATTCATTTCTTCTGTTAAAAATTATTTTTCTTTATCTGAAAATGTAAGTAATCTAGGATTGACTAAAAATTAATCGCCTTTATGTGGAAATTGAACTATTCCATTTTGGGTTGAAACTTCATCCTGTGCATTGTATTAGTTAAAACACCAATGATTTGATAGAAAATTAATTTATTTTGTTAAAACGAAAACTTTTCGGTTGAAAATTGATATATTTTGTTAATTAGATTTTTTCCTAACATTAAAAAAATGCAAAATAAAAAAATTGCCTTAAAATCGTCCTGATTCTTTTTTGATTTTAATTTTTAAAATCTTTTCAAATGCTCACTTAAAATTAATTTTTCAAAATAAAAAATTATCTTCAATTTTCTTAGCAATCACAACCATTTTTGTTATTCTTTTCAAATATTTTACAATTCTCGAAAAGCTTAACTTTTTTTTAAATCTGCACAAATCTACATCGTCTTTCAAATTATTTGAAATAATTTCAAGTTTCAAATTAATTTTGAATCTTTTTTTTCAATTAAAATTGCAGCGTTCAAAGTTAAAATTTACTTAATTACAATTTTAACAATTCAAAGCTTCCTATTTCGAACCATTCTGTTCAAATTTTTATAGTTTTTAAAAGCTGTGATAAAAAATTGAATTGAACAAGGAAAAAAAATGAATTTTCAACAAAATTGTTAAATTTTCAAGGGAAAAGGTGAATTTTCGACCAATAAAATTAATGATCTACAAAAAAGACAAGTTTTAAACAAAATACATGAATTACTTACATACATGAATAAATCAAAAAGACGAATTATCTACAAAAAGTTGAATTTTTTTAACGAAAAATATGAGTTTTCAATCAAAGAGTTAAACTTTTAACCAAATAGTTAAATTTTCAAATATAATTATAAAACCTGGTTTAAAAAAACGTATTTTTTTACCAAGTATTTCAACTCTTAGTGAAATAATCAAATTTTAAACCCAAGATGATGTACAGTTCATATTTTAACCAAACAATTGCATTTTTGACCAAAAATGATACAT
>NC_046665.1:16001232-16002595 GCF_010883055.1 Belonocnema kinseyi | reverse complement strand
TCTAACAAATAATTGGTGTTTTAACTAATACAATTTACAGGATAAAGTTTAACCAAAAATGGAATAGTTCAATTTTCAGATAAAAGCTGTGATAAAAAATTGAATTGAACAAGGAAAAAATGAATTTTCAATAAAATTGTTAAATTTTCAAGGGAACAGGTGAATTTTTGACCAAGAAGATTAATGTTCTATAAAGAAACGATTTAAAAACTTAACCAATATATACGATTAATTTCTAATCAATCCTATAATAGTTACATTTTCAGATAAAGATAAATAATTTTTAACGGAAAAAATTTATTTTCAACAAAGTTGTTGAATTGTCAACCAATCAGATGAATTTTCGACCAAGAAAATTAATGATCTACAAAAAAAGACAAATTTTAAACAAAATACATGAATTTTCAACGAAATTATTTAATTTTAAAGTGAAAAAGACAAATAATCTACAAAAAGTTGAATTTTTTAAACGAAAAATATGAGTTTTTAATCAAAGAGTTAAACTTTCAACCAAATAGTTAAATTTTCAACCATAATTATAAACACTTGTAAAAAACGTATTTTTTTACAAAGTTATTCAACTCTTAGTGAAATAATCGACTTTTAAACCCAAGAAGAGGTACAGTTTATATTTTAACCAAACAATTGCATGTTTGTGCAAAAATGATACATTTTCAACCAAAAACATTAAATTTCTACTAAAAAAGGTTAATTTAATTTTAATAAATTTTTTAATTTTAAAGTCAAAAAGAGTATTATCTACAAAAAGCTGAATTTTTAACCTAATTTTAAGGCAAATAGTTGAATTTTCAACTATAATTATGAACCCTTAATAAGAAAAAATTAATTTTTTTACTAAGTAGTTCAACTTTAAGTGAATAATCGAATTTTCCACCCGAAAATTATAATTTTAATTTTTAATAATATAGTTGCATTTACAACAAAACGACTTTGCAACCAAAGAATATTTACAGTTGATAATTCAACCGAAAAATGTAATTGTTAATCAAAAAGTATAAATTTTCCATAAAGCAATTTAATTTCTACAAAGAAAGACGAATTGTTAACAAAATACATGACTTTTTAACGAAAAATAGTATAGATTAATTCTCAGTTTCAAAAATGTATTTTGAAGGAAAGAGATGAACCTTCAAATAAAAGAAATAAAAATTTTAACAAAGTAGTTGAATTTTTGATAGAAAAGGGGACTTTTTTTACAAAATAGTCACATTTTCATCATAATAATTAATTTTTCAATCAAATAATTGAGTTTTTATCCAAACGAGATGAATTCTAAAATCACCAATTTCTTTCAAATGCGGATCAAGATTTAAATAAGACTATTATAATATAACATAATTAT
>NC_046665.1:15997836-16001132 GCF_010883055.1 Belonocnema kinseyi | reverse complement strand
CCCCCCCCCCACAAATTATTATTATTTCTTTGTAAGAAAATAACGCCTGATTTTTGTAAAATTAACAAATATATATTAAAGTTTCACTCAAGGTCATTTTTGTTCAAAAAACTTGTTCCTGAATAAATTAACTCTTATTCTTTCCGATTTCGTTCTGTCACTCAGGGTAATTTTCTGTGAAAAACATTGATTTACAAAGAATATTTGTGAAACAATAGAATGGATTTCTAAGCCCGAGATGCAAACGTAAATTGTACTATAGTAAAAACAAGTGGAAAAATTTAGACGAAAGCCAAATTTGGTAAAGAAAACAAACCTTTGTCGACCTATAAATACTAATTTTATTCCCCGAAAGATTTTTAAAAAATCTCTTCGAAACACTTTAATTGCAAATATTTAATTGAAGAAAAATATTTGTTATAAAAATAAAAATAGTACAATTTTTACATACAATTCTTAAAATAAAAAAATCGATGTGTCAAACCACAATCCAATCCGACTATTCTTTCAAAAGTTATCCGATATACAGACAACCACAACCACAATAACGACAACGTAGACGTCAGAAAGACAGACAGATTCCGATGTAAAAACTTGTTTTTCTGACTCCAGGAGCCTCAAAATGTCGAAATTTAATGAAATTCACGAAAATCATTTTTCGCATAAAACTCTTCTCATTATGGTTGAGAATGTGATAAAATAATCATGGGGCCTTGAAAAAGTAGCGTTTGTCGCCTCTTGACTTTTTTCCATATCAAGCTTTTTTTGCTTCAAATGTCCATTTTCGTTTGGTTTTTTGGATTTTGAAAATCCTTTAACTTTGGTGAGTTTGGTTTTATCAAAAAAAGTTGTCAGGATAAATTGTTCATATTTTTTTTGTACCATAAATAACTGTCTATAAAATTTTCAAATTTTGAACAAAAGTGTTCTCAAAAATTTTGAAAAAGCATCAACTTTTTAGATTTTTATCAAAAATGGCTGTTTAACGAACTCGATCTTTCTTTTTGGTCCCTCAAACAGTGTGTCAAAGCCCAATCCAATCGAACCAGTCTTTCGAAAATTATCCGATATACAGACAACAACCACGACGTCGCCGGACAGACAAACAGACCCCGACGTAAAAACTTGTTTTTCTGACTCACGGGGCCTCAAAACGTCGACATTTGATAAAATACGAAAAAGTTATTTTTCATAAAAAACTAATACCTTCTCATTTTTGATGAGAATGCAGAAATTATCAACAAGATTTGTAGAAAATCTTTCAAAGAATAAAATTATTGTCCCGTAAGTTACAACCGAAAAATTACAATTTCAAAAAAATAGAAAGCTGTTTTAAATATTATGCTAGACTCGCGACCGGGACAGATCAGAAAATGAAAGTAAATTTGAAAATTGAACTGCAGTTCGAGTATTCAAAACTAAACAGAATGTTACGATTATAATTGTTTATTTTTTTTATTTGTATTTCGAAGGTAAAAGTATTTCATTTTGATTCTTAAAGAACAGTTGAATAAGCATTAATTTAGAAAAAAATCAAACAAGCTGAAGGTTTCTGAATTTTACAAAGAAAAGAACAAAATTTGGTGTTCCTCGAGAATTTTGAAATACTAGGAAAACAATAAAAATTTCTGGGTAGATTTAAAATGATTTTTTATTTTCAAAAAGTACATAACTCAAAGAAAATGTTTAAAAATATTTCAAAACATTTCAAAAGATTTACAATATTAGAAAAAATCTGGAAGCTCTTAAAACAATTTCGGGTGTAGGATTTTACAAAAATTTTAGGAAAAATGGGAATCAGTCGAAAGGACATTTAAAATTTCCGAAAAATTTTTAAAATAATTTAAAAAGGTTTGAAATAATTTAAAAGAGAATAGGTACTTTTGATTATTTTGAAATGTTTTCAAATGTTGACTTTTTATTTTGAAAAATTACATAATTTTAAGAGGAGGTATACAAATATGGGACCACTGACAAAAATTTTGAAAGGGATGAATGAAAAATTCCAAAAATTGAAATCTCCGGCACCTGAATAATAATTTTATAAAAATTGTATTAAAAAGTACATTAAAAAACACGTGTGCTTTGAAAGAAAAAAATGTTCTGCCTAAATTTTCTTCGTACCTACATAATAACATTTTTGAAACAAACTTTGCAGGATTCAATTGAACAACGATTTATATCAAAATTTATTTTTATTTTTTTTTTTATTAATAAAAAATTCGATTTTTCAGAAATTTTTTATGTTTTTTTCAAATACTATGCACATTTTCAAACAAATTTTTTCATCCAGAAATATATATTCAATTATTGTATTTTCAATCAATAAATAATATTTAATAAACAATTTTTTTAATTATTTAAATTTAGGAATTTTCTAGTTCGGATATTTTATGATTCAGGCATTTTCTTTGGGGACTTTTAAAATTCGGTAATATCTTATTGTCTGGAATTTTATTTATTTTATTTTTCGTGAATTTTCCAATTCGACTTTTATATTTCGGGACTTTTATAATTTCGGGAATTTTATTATTGGTTATTTTTCAATGTACGAATTTTACAGTGTCAGGAATTTCATTTTTCTCGATTTTTCAGTCGCTTTTTCCGAAAAATAAAATTCCCACATCACTGTAAAAATTCCGAAATTATAAAATTGCAATGTTATAATTTCGGGAGTTTTACAGTGATGTGGGAATTGTATTTTTAATTTTCCAATTCGGGACTTTTATATTTCGTCAATACATTGTCGAAATATAAAAGTCCCGAATTGGAAAATTCTCGACAATTTACAATCTTACCGAATTTAAGAATTCCCGACAGAAAATTTCCGAATTATAAAAACTTTTTAATGTTTGAAGTTTCTAAAAATTATTATTTGAATTAAAAATAAAAATAATTGACGAAATGTATTTTTGGACCAAAAAAGTTGTTTGAAAATGTCCATTTCATTTTTGTACATTATAGAAAACGCTCGCAAAAATTAAAAGTCGCGTTAAATCAGCCTGCATTGAATCCTGCAAAGTTTGTTTCATTTGAAGCTCACGTGTATTAAATTTATGTTTGTATCACATTTTTATACAATTATTGTTATTTTAAATGAAAACAATAATTTAAAAAAATTACACATTAAACCAAATTTCTATGATAAAAATATTTTTGATTATTGTATTTTTAATAAATAAATAATATTGACTACATAACTGTTTTCTCAATTTCTGCAATTCGGGAATTTTCTAGTTTGTATATTTTATCATTAGACAGCATTCGGCCTGGAGTTTTATTATTCGGGAATTTTC
>NC_046665.1:15994077-15997736 GCF_010883055.1 Belonocnema kinseyi | reverse complement strand
ACGCCAATTAGCACAAATGGTAAGTTCCGACAGTGCCTACAAGTGTGCCTACTGGCCGCTAAATGGCAATACCGGTTTCATATGTATACACCTGGTAGATAGAAAAATGCTTAGAGGTACCGGCTCAAAGATCGAACCGCGGACCTCTAATTCTGGACGTCTCCCCTCCCTGCTCTCTCTCTATCTCGCGCTCTTTCTCTCTCCCTCGCCCCCCCCCCCCTCTCTATGTGGTCGGATTATGATAAAATATCATCCGTTTAGATACAGTATAATATACTATTATTTATTATCACACTACAATACAGTGTATCATACAATATGACATAATGTTACACAGCAGGTACCATACAATTAAATATCCTATAGATTCATATACAATTTCTATAAGTTTACATAAGTTTCTGGTGGTTCCATATGGTAGTGACACTCAGGGATATTTAGCCACGTAGAAATTCTGTATGAATCTATATGGACGATAAATATTGTATTTTATACAAAATACAAAACAGAACTTCAAAATGGTTTCTATATTTATTTAAAATAAAAGCCTTGTTTCTGTAAGCATCTTGATGGATGTTCCAAATACGATTTATCAGACATCGCGCTATTTCCCGACCTCTTTACGGATAAAATAGATGTTACCAAGCTATAACCTACATGGAATTCGAAATAGAAATTCGACTCGTTTCTATAATGGAGATTTCTTATGGAACTGTTTAGACATTTCGCTAAAACGGTGGCTCGTAGAAGAGGAGAGCTATAGTGGGGTTGTTGCAGTACTAGAAGGGGAGGAGGAAACTTTATAAGAACTCTTAAAAATAAAGTTGCCTCCAAAGTCACAGGCCCCTCAATGTGCAGCCAATCTAATTACGTACTTGATAGACATCCGGGGTCCCGCGTCTATTAACGAAAGGTATCGGGTAGTGTCCCCTAAATTCCAGGAGAGCATGTATGTCGAGGTGAAAAGGTTACTCGCCAAAGAAATTATTACGGAATCATACAGCGAGTGGTCGGCACCGATAGGGATGGCTCGTAAACCCATCTTTTTTTTCTTTACATTCGGCTATAATCATAATCTTATTTTTTTTTGTTCAACCGGTACTAAATAGGAGACTGTTTCTCATTAGCTCTCCTTTTCGCTTATAACATTTTTTTTGCTCGTTTGCTTTATATATTTTTCATGAGCATACTCCACTTCTTGCACTTATGCACCAATGTCATAGGTTGATTCTAAATAAAATTGGTTGCCAAGAGCCAAGACCTGGATCGTGTTTTTGAGACGTTAAACTTAACAACTTTTCTCCTTTTTTGAACTTGTATTTATTTATTTTTCGTTGTCTTGACCTTTCCTTATTTTTATTCTCTTTTTGATTCCCTTTTGTTTATTTACCCCTAGTAACCGTTAGAGACCAGTAGTACGATTTCAACTATTATTCTGTGATTGTCCTACTTTTATTTTCTATCATGTCTGAACAAGGATATCTTGGTGGTGTTGGATGATCTATTGTCGGAACAGGTCCAGTAATTTCGGAAATTAGATGCACTCAAAGACCACTCATGGCTATTTTTATAATACTTTTTTTAATTTTATTCCTTATCTCTTGTCTTTTCGTACTTCTATCCGGAGCCCTATTCATCTACGAAAACTAAGTTGTAGCAAAAGAAAGGCCAAAATTATATCGAAAATCGAACAGTCAATTCAAATGTGGGAGCTTCTTCCCGCTAAAACTGGAAGGCACCACCGTACGGACGTACATAACCACGATTCAACAGAGTCACAAGCGAACGCGGGGTCCCAACCAAAGATATTATAAACGTAGATGCGGTACGGGGCGTCGGAGTGGGGAATTATATATATAGGACATCACATTTTCTGCCCTATCGAGGTGCTGCCCTCATCGTACTACGAAGTCGAATTCTTGTTTTCTCATTCTTCGTAAAATATGACGGTAAAGCAGTAGAAAAGTATTTTGAGGTTAGAAAAGTTTGACATGTATGTATAGCTGAATTTTTTCAGATCTGAAGCTTGATCCAGGTTTTCGGTACAGTCTTTTTTTAATTATAGAAAAAATATTCTCGAAAAATCATATTTTTAATTTAAAAAAAAAGTGTTATAGAAAGGCATTTCAAGATAAACAAGTGCTGAAAGCATTTTTCTTTGACAATTTTTTTTTTTTTTTAATTGAAATAATCAAATATTTATACCAAAGAAACAACTTTTTCAATGTTTGAAGTATTTAAACATTATTGTTTAAATTTAAAATAATAATTAAAACAAAATATATTGCTGGCTAAGATATTTTGATTGAAAATGTATATAGTATTTTTTAAATCACAAAAGTTCTTCTGAAAAATCGAAATGTTAATTAAAAAACACGTGTTTTTATATATTAATTTGTCGGTAAAATTTTTTGTATAATTTTAATTTTAAATTCAAACAATAATTTTTAACACTTTAAATACTAAAACAAAAATTTATTTGATAACAATATTTTATTATCGTAGTTTTAATAAATAATTAATATTGATTAAGAAACAATTTTATTTGGGGAATCTTATTATTTGAGAATTTTCAAATTCGTTAATATTATAAACTGTTCAGAAATTTTATTAGTTTTGGAATTGTATTTTTTGGGACAGAGAGTTTTACCGAGTCGGGAATTTTATTTTTCGGGATATTTCAACCGTCCCCATAGAATTACAGAAAATTTGCTCTAATTATAATTTCGGCGCTCGATCTTGTTGATTTTTTCCTACAGTATTATTAAAAAGAAATGTGTATGGAAATTTTTGATATCACAAAGTTAAAGATAATCTCAATTAAAAATTTTAAAATTCGCTGAACATCCTATATTTATTCTTGGGTCTTGGCAATTTTTTTCTAATCCATTTCAGTGACTGGTAAACAGGGGTGATTTTCTCTTAGAAAATAAGTGATTAAAATTTGATAAAATGGGGTAGGCTTTTTTGACATCTAGGTATGTAAAAAAGGTAAACTGCAGAAAATTTAAAAACCAATTTAAGAACTATTTATACTCTTTTAAGATACCAATACAATTTACATAACACTAATTGTAAAATTTGCAAATTTTTAGGCCTTCAGTTTAGGAACTGGAATTTTAACGTTAAAATTGCTTCATTTTCAGAATACAGCCTTATTGTTTGAATTTTCAAAATTTTTCGAAATTGTTAAAAGGCGAAAAAGTTTGAATTTAAAATTTAAAAATGCGAATCCTTTGCTTTCAGTTTTCTTTTTAAACTAGACCTTGAATTCAACGCATTTGAAATTAAATTTTTGCAGCTGCATTTAGATTGAATTATACAAAGGTTTTTTGTTTTATATATAAATTAATTAAAACATTTTATTGGTTTTTCACGACTATAATTTGTAACTCTAAAATGTAATGATTGTAGCTCAAACATGAAAAAGTATAGACTAATTTCATATTTAAAGAGATTCTATCACATATATTGAACTATTAAAACCTCTGACTTTTTTTAAGGTTTTAAAAACTCTTTTAAAAACTTTTTCAAACAATTTTGGTTGTAATTCCTTGATAAAAGAATAAGTACTATTTAGTCTCCAGAACAGCAATTTCAAAAATATTTAAAGCCTTAATAATTTAGACATTTTAAATTTGTAGTCTTCAGAATATATT
>NC_046665.1:15992578-15993977 GCF_010883055.1 Belonocnema kinseyi | reverse complement strand
GTTCATTTAAAACAATCCATTACGAACAACGGTTAAAAACTATACAAATTTGAACAGAATGGTTCGAAATAGAAAGCCTTGAATTGTTAAATTTGTAATGAGATAAATTTTAAGTTTAAACGCTACAATTTTAATTTAAAAAAAGATTCACAATTAATTTAAAACTTGAAATTATTTCAAATAATTTGAAACACGATTTAGACTTTTACAGATTAAAAAAAAATGCTTTTTGAAAATTGTGATGTATTTAAAAAGGATGACAAAAATTGTTGTGATTGCTAAGAACACTGAAAATGATTTTTTATTTTTACAAATAAATTTTAAGTGATTATTTGAAAACATTTTAAAAATTAAAAAAAAAAACAATCCCGAAGATTTTAAGGAAATTTTTTTATTTTGCATTTTTTTTAATTTTTGGAAAAAATCTAATTAACAAAATATATCAATTTTCAACCCAAAAGTTTACTTTTTAACAAATTAAATTAATTTTCTATCAAATAATTGGTGTTTTAACTAATACGAAAAAAATTTATTTTCAACAAAGTTGTTGAATTGTCAACCAATCAGATAAATTTTCGACCAAGAAAATTAATGATCTACAAAAAAAGACAAATTTTAAACAAAATACTTGAATTTTCAACGAAATTATTTAATTTTAAAGTGAAAAAGACGAATTATCTACGAAAAGTTGAATTTCTTAAACGAAAAATATGAGTGTTCAATCAAAGAGTTCAACTTTCAACCAAATAGTTAAATTTCCAACCATAATTATAAACCCTTGCAAAAAAACGTATTTTTTTACAAAGTAGTTCAACTCTGAGTGAAATAATCGACTTTTAAACCCAAGAAGATGTACAGTTCATATATTAACCAAACAATTGCATTTTTGTGCAAAAATGATACATTTTTAACCAAAAAGATTAAATTTCTACTAGAAAAGGTCAATTTAATTTTAATAAATTTTTTAATTTTAAAGTCAAAAAGAGTATTATCTAAAAAAAGCTGAATTTTTAACCTAATTTAAAGGCAAATAGTTGAATTTTCAACTATAATTATGAATCCTTAATAAGAAAAAATTAATTTTTTTACTAAGTAGTTCAACTTTAAGTGAATAATCGAATTTTCCACCCGAAAATTATGATTTTAATTTTTAACAATATAGTTGCATTTACAACAAAACGACTTTGCAACCAAAAAATATTTACAGTTGATAATTCAACCAAAAAATGTAATTTTTAATCAAAAAGTATAAATTTTCCATAAATCAATTTAATTTCTACAAAGAAAGACGAATTTTTAACAAAATACATGACTTTTTAACCAAAAATGGTATAGATTAATTGTCAGTTTCAAAAATGTATTTTGAACGAAAGAGATGAACCTTTAAATAAAAGAAATA
>NC_046665.1:15982254-15992478 GCF_010883055.1 Belonocnema kinseyi | reverse complement strand
ACCGAAATCGTTTGAGGACGTCGAATTGCAGGCTTTGCTGGATGAAGACGATGGTCAGACGCAAAAACAGCTCGCAGAACAACGCTACCAACAACAATTGGTTGATTCGTACAGCTGGCAACCGCTACCCCACCCCGCTTACTCACCAGTCTTGGCTCCATCCGACTACCACTTATTTGCATCGATGGGGCACGCACTCAGCGAACAGCGCTTCACTTCTTACGAAAATGTTGGAAAATGGCTCGATGACTGGTTTGCTTCAAAAAACGAAGACTTTTTTTGGAAAGGTATCCATAAATTGCCTGAGAGGTGGACAAAATGTGTAGCCAGCGAGGGCGCATACTTTGAATAAAATATTTGTTATCATTCTCTTGAAATAAATGTGTTTTTTTCTTGAAAAAATACCGGTTTCATATGTATACACCTGGTACCTTTACCAAGGTTCTGGTGGTTCGAAACCCACCCTTCTAGAAATAATCAATTGGACACGATCTGTAACCATTAACAGTGATTTAAAGTTAAATCGGTTTAAATTGCTGCTAATTGTGTCAATTGTTCCCAATCGTGTTGAATTGAATAAATCAACTTGCCTGAAATACGCCCTCTGCAGTTTCCGTTTTTAACACACATGATGCGCACGTGTTTAATGGTTATAAATTAATTTTTTAATAATGTAAGAAAAATTTAAAGTATAAAAAATAGAACGTTTGTTCAAGCGGTATACCGAATAGAAAGTCGAAAGTATGTGGGTTAACAACATGTAAAAATTCTGCCGTTTAACGATGTAGCAGTCATATGGTGTGATTATTAAGTAGACAGTAGTAGTTCCATTTAGAGAGTATATTGTTGTAAAGCGTTTATTTACTTTTTTTTAAATTTATATTGTTGACATTTTTTTGTTTGAAAGAGTAAAAATCAAAAATAAATAGTTATATCAATATCAAGATGCTGTATAGTGACAACTTAACCGCTAACTCAGAATAAGATACATAGATACAGAATTGAAAACGATTAAAATACTTAAAGAAGGTAGGATCGCGCCAATATTTTGAAACTGGCACTAAATATATTTTGGCTAAATCACTAAATTTTTTAAATTTTTAGTAGAAAAACTTATCCAATCCTTTTAAGATTCTTGTTATATAACGATTTTGAACTTTTGAATAAGTTTGATTTTAAATGCTTGAAAATTTCTACTTTTAAATAGTTAATATATTCAATTTTGAATATGAGTGGGACGATGGTCGTGGGGGCTAAAGCGTAGGCTTTGGACCCACTCCTTCGGCTGTTGCTCTTGGTGGTTCGGAACCCACCTTAAACTGTAGGTCCCCCTTCCACCACCAAGTAAGTGTGTGGAGGGTGTGTAAAGGAATAAAGAAGGTGTAAGAAAAATGTAAACCCTTAGGGGACACATTAGAAGCTTCCACTGTGTGTGTGTGTATTCAATTTTGAATATTTCAAATAACTTGTTTTTCATATGCCTACTCTTAAAATCTTTGCATTGTAAAGGTTTGAAATTTTTAATTTTACAGTATTAGATTGTTCAGAAGGCTTTATGTAATTGAAAAGTTTTAAAATTTGACAATATTTTACAGAAATGTAAAATACAGGTGAAGTAGTTTAAAATTAAGTTGAATACATGCGGATTCATCGCAACAACTGGTTTTTTTTCTTTGAGCACAGATATTTTTTTATATTTTCTCCTTCCTGAAACATTGTGATTAATGCCCACAAATCTCTATAATTTTGGTTAAATTTTTTAATTCTATAGTCTAAACAAAAATTTGTTTTTGGTCTTTATATCCAGTTATCTATCTTATAAGTTCATTAACTCTTATATAATAGTATTTACGTTTTTTGACATTTTAGCTCTGTGATTGTTGTTCCGGTCATTCCGGGTTACGGTCATTCCAGTTTATGCGTTTGACGACTTTGGAAATGAACAGAACAAATTTGGCACGAACTTGAAAATTTCGAACACTTCGTTTGAGTCCGGTTTAATTTGATGTGAGAATTACACTGTTTCCGCGAAACGTTTCTGATTCGTCAACGCCTCATTCGGGCCATTCCGAGATCTGGCCGTTCTGGTGCATGGACTGGAGGCCTCAGAGTGTAATTTTAAATTTTTCAATATTTTGAAACTTTTAGTTTGAAATGATAAAATTAAGAAATTGTTACGTTTAAAATTAAGCAGCTTAGAAGCCTCAATTTTAAAATGCTATTTTTGAATTCTTTCAAATTTTACTTATTCAAATCAAATCGAAACAAGATTAAAAATGTACATTTTTCATACCTAAATTTGACATGGTATACTTTTAAACTGAACATAGTTAAAGGCTATTGAATCCACATTGTACAATTTTAAATGCTTTATTTTTAAAAAATTTCTAGAAGGCTTGTCATTTTTGCATACATTACTAAACAATTGAACTCGACATCGCTGGTTTAAATGTTTTAATTATATATTTAAAGTGTTCATTCTTCATAAAACTTCCACTTTAAATTATTTGATTTGCAATTTAGTCTCAAGTACTTTACATAAAGAAGGTTTAGCTTTCAAAACTTAAATTATGAGTTTTATTGACTGGTATACATTTTTTCAAACCAAGAAATGATTCCAAATTGTTTTTCTCAATTTTATTGGCTACATTGCGAATGATAAAAAAGTTGGTTTTACGTCAATAATTAGTGGTACAAGTGAAGTGATACTCTAAGTCTAAGGATTACCGAATATAGCATCCCGGTATTGATGTAAATATACTGTGTAAATTAGAATGAATCTATTTCATCATTTGGAGTACGTATATTTCAATAAAGTAAAAATTTAGAAAGCTGAATTAATAGACAGTTTTTTGTATTATAAGCTAGATTTTTATGTTAATAATGGCGAAGAACTAAAAATTTAGACTTCTTTCGGATAAAAAAATCTTTGATCTCTAATTGTATTTTTAATTGTTTAAATATATTCAATTAATAACGGCCTGGCATTTTGTCAGATAATAAAATAATACTTAAATCGCTTTTATGAAGTTTCATGCTTTTTAAACATTCGCCCTGGCGGACCGAAGGAACCGAATGGAGCCTCTACAAAGTACCCGTAAAGATACCATTGGGTCCCCATTTGGTTCCTTTTTAAAAAACTCAAAAAAACAGCAAGACCCTACCGAAAAGAATCTCTGAGTATATTCTAAAAATTCTCTAGGGTCAGAGAAGCTCAGAGGAATTCTCCGCAAGCACTCAGGTAGATATATTTTAAGGTCCAGGTAGTTCTTTTAAATGTTTTAAAGGCTTTAAAATGTCCTTCCCAAAATTGAAATAAAAATATGATCATAAATAACAAGCAGAGAGGCTGAAATTGAAATAAGAATTCGATCAAACAAGCAGAGAGGCTATATTAATAGAATAGCCGACACTCAAGGGTCCTTTGTTAAGCTTTCGGATTAACATTTAAAAGTAGATTTTTTTAATTTCATAGTTAAGAGCCTAAAACATAAAAATTCGGAATCTACGGGTTTCGATGATTTCAGATATCTAACTTTTTCTTTCAAATGCTTAAAATTGGAATTAATACAACGTTTCTCGTGAATGGAATGAGATACGCAAAAAAAAAATTTGATAATTTGAAGAGAAATTTAAAAAGGGAGAGCGGATTAGCCACGCCCAACTACTGTAAATAACTCTGCCCGCCCGGTACGTAACGAATACAAAAGGAACATTACACTACCGTCGCATCACTCTTAAAAGGACCACTAAAAGGATCTTAAAAAAGACCCAAATCTTTCAGACTATCCCAGAGATTATATTGTTTCAAATCGACTCCGTTTATAGACTCAAATGGGCCAGGCTATGCCGTTAGAGAAAACTCAGAGATTTCTTTTGGTAGGGGATCAACTTTTAAACTGTTGAAGTATGGATTCTACATTAATTTTTCTATTAGAAACTCACGGAGTAATGGCAATACTTTTTTTGCAGCGTTAAAAATTAAAAAAAAATGTCATTAACTTGTGCTGAAGGTGACTGCAAGCGCATCCATAATAGCTCATGTAGCATGTTGCGAGCGAAGTTTGAAAGTAAAATTTTCTCTCACTTGTATCGCAGCTTTGTTGTCTGAGATATCAACTGCGTATCGCTAGCATCCAGACAAAATTCTTAAAGTTACCGACGAAACGCTTATTAACTACTACTAAAAGAAAATGCTGGTTTTTTAAGCTTTTTAAAAAGGAACCGAATGAGAACCCAATGGGGTTTTTACGGATACTTTGTAGAGGCCTCTATTCGGTTCCTTCGGTCCACTAGGGATGGTTCTGGAATGTTTGCAGGGGAATCTTTGGTTAAAAGCGAAAACCGAAAAATTAGAATTTTCGTCATAAATTCTACTGAAAAATATGTAGAATTAAGAGTACCACCAGTTGAACTTGAAAAATATACAATAATACCTCCTCTAGCAAGATCGTGTGGTAGTTTAGAGAGTGTAGAAGGGCAGAAAATTTTGGGATCTAGATGTTCTATATCATTAAAAATCCTTGATCTTAAAGATATAAATGAGGAGGAAAAATCGAGTCTTTTTCCCATTCTTTTAGATTATTCGGCTCAATTTTATCTACCTGGAGATAAATTAAAGTCAACTACGGCAATTACTCGTAAAATCACTACTGTCGATAAAATAGACCAGTTTTCATAAAACATTATCGTCATCCTCCCGTGCACAGAGGTGAGATATTAAAACAAACTAAACAGTTGCTCGAAGCAGGAATAGTTCAACCTTTCGTTTCACAATATAATTCTCCTACAGAGATTGTTCCTAAGAATCTTGATTCACAATTGAACAAAAGGTGGAGAATGGTTATATATTACAGAACAGTGAATGAGCGAACCGTAAGCGATGCTTATTCATTACCAAATATTGTTGAAATTATAGATCAGTTGGGAGGAGCGAAATATTTTTCCGTAATGGACCTTGCAATGGGCTTTCATCAAATTCCTATGGATCCGAAATCCCGTGAAATAACAGCTTTTACAACCCCTTACGGTCATTTTAGCATCTGGAGGGGTATCGTAGTTCGAATAAATCCAATAGATAGCGCTCCGATCAGGTAGGCCTGCCTTTGAATTGTCATGTATAGGAAAAATATTACGTTTCATTAAAAACTTGATATTTTTTATAAATATAAAAGGAAGAACAATGTTGTCAGTATCAATACGAGCATCTGTTATTAGTAATCCAAAAAATTCATGAAATCATGTAATTTAATATTAGGAAAATTGAATAGAAAGATGAGTACTTAAAAAACAGTTTTAATAATATTCATATTTTTCTATTGATTATTTTTCTAATTAGATTAATTAATGACATTAACAACTGTAATTGTTACAAATTTCAAACATTGATTGATAATATTACCTTACTAATAATAATAGTAATAATAATACTTAAACATTAATAATTAGCCTTATGATGTACTTTTTCATTTTAATTCATCTATACATTTCCGCTTTCTAAAAAATGTATCTCTATATAATTTATTTATAATCAGGGTGGCGACTTTAACGGGAAAACCCGGAATTTAGTTAAAAGACCGGGAACTTACTTCTGATCGTAACAAAATTCAAGTTCTCAATATTTCAGTAATTTTTGTCAATTTAGGAAAATAATTTTTACTTTATCTACGGTTGCAGGGAATATGAGTAAAAATAATTATCGTTTTTATTTTAGAGCAGATTTTAACGTAGAATCCAATTTTAAATCATTTAAAACTTGATTTTGCTGTTTTTTGAATTTTTTAAAAAAGGAACCGAATGTGGCCCTATGGGATCTTTACGGGTACTTTGTAGAGGCTCCACTCGGTTCCTTCGGTTCGCCAGGGCGTTTAGTTTATTTAATCTCATCTGATTCTAAAACTTATAACCATTTATAAAGTTTGCTCTACAATAAACAATTCAAGGGCCTATAATAAAAAGTAACCATTTTGCTTCTTTCGCTGATATAAAATCAACTTTTTTATTTTTATCGAGTATTTGGTTTTATATTTTCAACATATAATACTATTAGCACATTTTTATCGTAGTACCACTTCTATCTGATAAGAAATATTCACAAATGTTTATTTACTTTCTTTCGTAATATATACTACTTAAGATTTATATTATTCAAAAAAGTAAATAACTGTCTTTAAATAATTCTCTCCAGATGAAAGTGATGCCATCACATGCCAAATTCTAAGTACCCGATTAGAAACAATTGGAAATGCAAAATGCTCAATCTTTGTCAGTCGTGTTGGCAAAAGTAAGAAAAACGATTCAAAACGCTTGAGATATTAGTTCTATTGTTTCATATTGATTTTAATTGATTATTTCTAGAAGGGCACCTTAAGCTGTGGGTCCCCCCATCGTGCACTTGATTGCAACCCAGTTCGTGAATAATGGGTTAAAAATTAGGCTTTACCCAATATGCCAGGCAGACTGCTCTCACCAGATCACTTGATTAAATTATAAAAATGCGTCCGTAACTGATGATATATGCCGGGACAATCCGTGCAAAATAATCAATAAAAACCAACTCGAACCAAAAAATGCCTTCGACGTGTTGGGCAGTAACCATTTTAACTTTGTGACAACATTTCATTAATAATATATATGATTGTTTATATGAATATATATGATTTTCTTCCTGAAGATGTTGATCTCTGGAATCTAAACTGTGTAGTTTACAAAAAGGCGGTCTCCCTGCTTAGCGAAAATAGAAGTAATGATACTTCAGTACGCCTGAGCAAGAGTCGCGAGCGGATTGCACAGCTTCAATTTAAAATTAAAACTGCTAGACGGAATGCATCAAATGTTCAGTTTGTGAAAAAATAAGAGCTCCTTTAACAGCTGAAGAGCGCCTTGTAAGGCGAGTAAGGCCGAATAAGGAAAATTTCACATTTTCTACTCAACCTTCTCGTATTTTCAACAAAACGTCATGTGTCGTTAAAAATTCGCCTGGTCGAGAAAAAAATGCAAGTCTTCTGGGAACAAGTAAATGAAGACACTCATAAGGTAGATGAAGACGCTTCATATACATCACTGTTCCGTAACTGTTGCCAGAGGAAACTGTTTCAACGTACAGAAAAAGAGTGTCAAATAATTACTGCTGATGAAGAGAAGAAAGTTATCGCTAGAACTAAAAAATTTTCAGCGCCAGGACCAGATAAAATCAACAAATATTAGTAAAAGAAGTTCACTTCTACGCACCAATATGTAGCTCGTATATTTACTACTTTCTTAAACGGAGAATAACCCATCCCGCAGTGGTTAGTTGAAGGTCGAACGGTACTTATCCCTAAGACCGGAGATTTGTTAAGTCCAAAGAACTACAGGCCCATAGCTTGTTTACACACTAGTTACAAGCTATTTACTGGCATCCTCAAAGAGAGGATAATAATATCTGTCTAGCCGATATGGAGTCTAATAGTTGAATAACACGGATGCAAGAGAGGATTGTCTGGTTGCAGAGAAAACCTGTTAAAAGAAAAGTGTATTGCTCAGGATGCCATCAGTTGTGGACGCAATCTGTCCATGGCTTAAATCAACTACAGAAAGGCATTCGATAACACGAACCATCACCTTCTTATTGAGCTTCTTGAGTACCTGGAGGTACATCCAAAAATAGTGAGATGTATGAAAGAGCTTATGCTCTTGTGGCGGACAAGATTTGTCATAACACCCAAAAAAAGACAAGCGACTACAAGTTATGTCACGTATAAGAGAGGGGTCTTCCAAGGAGACTCTTTAAGGCCGATACTTCTCTGCATCTTCCTCTTGCCTCTATCTATTGTGTTCCGCGGGACAAGCTCTGGATACATATGTGGTCCGCCGAACAGAAGAGAATTTAAGGTCAACCAGATATTATACATGGATGACCTTCCAACTATTTGCTTCTTTAAAAGAAAACCTTGCAATCCTTGTAGCGGCAGTAAATAGGAACTCTAAAGCCATTGGCATGAACTTTGGACTAGACAAGTATGCCTGCGGCCATCTACGCTAAGGAAGACTAGAAAATACATCAACGCGTGACGATCAGGATCTTCAACTCATAGGTGGACATACCATTCAATATCTTGGTAATGGAGAAACATATGCACATCCTACCGCAAGCGAAAACCCAAGATGTGCGCGTGTTAAAAACTCCCCTTGAAAAAAGGTATCGCAAAATTCTTAGAAAAATTTGGGCTTCCGAAATTATCTTGGAGGTATAAGATCCAGGCGAACAATATTTTTGCCGTTCCTATATTGTTTTACACATTTGGTGCAGTAAAATTGAACGTAGATGAGCTGAAGCAACTTGACCGAAGCACACGTAAGATTATTACAATCCATCGAAGTCATCATCCTAGATGTTCTGTTCCTCGTATATACCTCCCTCGAGATAAAGGGTGTAAAGGTTTGCTGAGCTTAGAGTGTCTTTATCGAAAAACGGTTCTAGCTACAGTCTGCTCAGTTCTAAAAAGCACAGATTTTCAAATGCGACTCGTACATCATCATGAAGTCGTCAACGTTGCGGCGCTTAATTTCCGAGCTTCAGATAGGGTAGCAGAGGAGCTTTTTCTCCCATTTGATTCCAGCGATACTACACATGGCCCCGAATCATTAACACCTTTGGTGCTCAAAGGTCGTGTAAAGGAAGTAGAACATTCGCTTCTACTAAAGAATCATGCTGACAAGCCCCTTCATGGCAAATTTTACGGCATTACACGTAGTTAAGAGCTATCGATGGGTCTATCAAATATATTTCTCAAATCTGCTGGATTAAGATCGGAGACGGATGGATTTATTAATGCTTGTAAAGACGGCTTTATAGACACCTTAGTTTACCTTGAGCGCTTAATGAATGTACCTGTAGCCGACACCAACTGCCGAGCGTGCAAGAAAGAGCCAGAAACGATAGGTCGTGTTCTCAGTAGATGCTGAAAGTATGCACACTTCGGGTACATAGAGAGACACAATGCGGCTCTAAAAGTGTTATATTACCATCTGCGGCATTTCTATCGGGTTGATCTAATGCCCGTCTTGCCATACGCCCTGAGGGAACTTGAGTCCACTGTAATATCACAGCAAAGTAGGAAGAAAAACGGGCTCAATTTAAGGCTCTTCTTTTCGAGCTGAGGAGGCTGTACGAAGGCTGCAAAATCCATCTTGTGGTTCTCATAATCGGCTGTCTTGGAGGTATGAAAGCTTCATTTTTTAGCCAGCTGAACAAATTCCCGGTTTGCCAGCATCAGGCTCAGACGATCACAAATCAGATGCAAAAGGCAGTTCTTCTGAGATCACTACATCTGGTCCGACAGACTGTTCCTCCTAACATTGTACAAAGGTCGGTAACTGTAATAAAGTATCCAGAGAAGAAACTATCACCTCCAACTGTGTCAATTGCCGCGTAAGGCAGAAATTTGTTGTCCTTGCTTACCTTCTAGGATAGAAGGAGCAGGAGTGGATAACGTACACGTTCGATGATTGTCATTCGTACATTATTCTCGAATAAACCTACGTTGATTAAAGTTTACTTGTAACTACTATCAGTAAGATCGCGAATGGTTTTAAATATATACCAAATATTTAGATGTGACATATATTTAAAATCAAAAATTGTTTCCTTAAAATGTCATATTTTTAAACCAACTTATTTCTATATGCCGAGGGGTCGATCAGACCAATATTCCTGATACATTCACTTAATACGCCCATGCACGTATTCTTTCAATATTTTTGGTATTCTTGTAGTTTCTTTAAAAGAATATTACTCGACAATATACCATGCATGGAAATAAATCATCAGAGAAGAAAAATATAAATATTAACCTCGTTGAAAATAAATCAATAATGACGTGATTAAAAATATCCATAAGTAGAACGAATCGCTAATTTGGATACTCCTTTTTTCCAGAAATGTATTTACGAGGTTTCCTTTTGGCTCTGTTCATTCCATATTTACATTATACAACAACGATCCATGATATCGTGGGATATGCTTGTGGCTTGAACCAACTAAGTATAACAACGGTGCGATTATTAGAGGTAGGAGGATGTGATATACCTGCACCATAACTAAACGTCGAGTCGGTAAACATACAATTATTGCAAATCAACAATTATAGCACCATAAGAGTCATACGATGTAAAGTAGAAGTAAAACGGGAAGTGAAATATTGTGGAATGCATTCTCACGTATAGTCACAAGCTAACGCGAAC
>NC_046665.1:15973619-15982154 GCF_010883055.1 Belonocnema kinseyi | reverse complement strand
AATTTTACCGCGATTTCGCTGGAAGCGGGTGCAATTTTTCAGATTAGCACCCGCTCCCGGCGAAATCCTGCTGTTGTCCTTATGACAAATTTTTAATTATATGCATACGAAGTCTATCATAAACAATGTGATTTAATGCATAAAACAGAAGTATTAACAGTAGGAAACCAAAATCAGCTTTTCGGGTTAACTTCAAACAACTTATTTTCTCACACTCTAATGATAATAGGTACCACGACTAATTGGCAAAAATTTTCAGGTGCTACACTCTCAGACCCTTTCAGCACTTGGGGGATTACGTTGTTGTCGAAGATGCTTATAAAAATTCATTACGAGATTATTGCGCGACAGTAACAGACACCACTTGTATCGATATGGAAGGAGGCCAAACCTTTTGGAATCTATTACCGACTGAATCATGTAATTTCAAAAAATGAGAATTATTATACTGCGGTTTAGCAAAAAAGCATAGGCTTTGGAACCACTCTGTCGGCTTGCGGGTTCGATTGCCGCCTCGCACTCTGAAAGAGCCTCGTCGCCACATGTGGTGAACAGTAGACTAGCAAGGGAGTTCTTCATCTCCGGAGAGTCGTGGGACTGTTACCTCTAGAGAAAAATGTTCTCTATGTACTTAAAGCTGTTGCTCTTGGTTGTTCAGAACCCACCTTAAACTGTAGGTCCCCCGCCCACTACCAAGTAAGTGTGTAGGGGGTGCAATACTACGAGCAACGAAATCTTATATTCCCTGTTAACAGATGATGTAACATTTGTTTTGTCATACAAGTCGTTAATGCCTGTATGCAATTTTCTTGCTGATGAAAACCGATCACCCAAAGCTGTTAATCTATGAAAATAATCAGGGCTCATCTGTTTTTGAAAAACTAAAAATCGCAGTAAAAAATATAGATATTTTTACATTTGTCAATTTAAAATTTGTTTACTTAGAAACGCGTCTTCGTAAACAAGTAAAGCGACTTTATCGTGAAGCTCCAACTGAAAAATGTACACTCGAACAACAAGTGTTTAGAAATTCCCTAATTTTAGCTACTCAGTCAACGGACGAATTCGCTTATCATTTGATGAAAGGACCGAGTTATATGGTAGTAGTAGCAGGAGAAGTAGTCCATATAGTTCAATGTGTTCAAGCCGAAGTTGTTTTTCGAGAAACTGTGAAATGCTATATGCAACTCCCAGTATTCAAAGGAATACTGGGTGGTCCTCGAGCACAAATAGGAAGCGTTGGTCACTCTTTTGAACACCTCTCGATATCTTCACACAAATATAGGTAAAGAAGAAGCCATCCGACTTCATACAGATGCGACTCTAGACCCTGATTCAAAACTCAAAGAAGCTAGTAATACAATTAATTACTCTATTCAACTTTAAACCTTCCTCAGCATGTTACATGAATCTTATATAACTTTTTAATATAACGCAAGCCCACAAAAAAAAAGTTGTCCGCACGAGACAATTGACTACGTTTCCCTTATGGATTTTGAGCCGCTGAATCCGACTATGGTCTCAGAATCTGTCCTACAAATTTCAGTTTTTCCTTAGATGCAAAAAGTAGAGAAAAGTTTAGGGATTTTTGGTCACACAGGCCATATCAAAAATTCGTCTGCACGAGACAATTGATTAGGCTACCCTTATGGATTTTGAGCTGCTGCATTCAAATCTGACCTCAGAATTAATCTTAAGGGGTAACACCACTCTAGAGGCCGAAAAAAGACCTAACTTTGACAATTTATTCTGGTATTATGGTAAAAGGAATAGTATTTATATTTAGATGGTTCATTTAATGCATATTGATGTATGAATTTTTTTTTTATTATGATTTTTATATAAAATGGCGCTACAGCAGATCTGTAGAAAAAGATTTTTTTTAAGGTGCTCCGCGGGTGCACCAATTCCTCGAAAACCGTGAGAGCTGGAACAAAAAACCAAAAATTTTCTGAAACTGCATACTAATAGCTATCGAAGCACGTGGGATTTTTTTTATTCTATTTTTTGTAGAAACTGTGCACTTCTGAACAAAACGTATGAATTTTAGACTGCACCGTACATTTGGCCATCTGTATTAATGTCTGACCCCTCTCTTCCTTCCTGGATGATTTTGAGGACATCCAGGTCTCTCTGGCGAAGTCTGTTAGAGATCTCTCGGAAAACTTGATGCGACGCGCGTCTGCCTCCACGCAGAAATTATAGCAGTTCGGTCAGATTGTCAAGCCCAAGTGGTGCATCAGCATCCACTTGAAAAGCCACCATTGAAGATACCTGTAGCAATATATACTACAGTATTGTGCACGTGTTTGCTACTAGAGAAAGATTTTGGAACTATAGACCAGACAGTCGCATTGAAACTTTCATTGCTATTTTTTGTGAAGCAGCCTAAGCAACGCGTAAGTAGATCGTTACTGCTTAACTCTTCATAAATTGGCGAAATCGCTTTATAAACTTCTTCAGAGAGAGGTGGTTTATGTACAAAATCTTCTCCAGTAGCTTGAGCCTTTTTCCAGGAGCACCATGAAGTTTCTCCGCGCGGGCATCGTTCGTGTGTCGGTTGATCGTCAGTAGACAATTTGTGGTCCAGCTTTGCGTAGATTTCACTGCGCATTTTCTGTACAGAATCATGATTCCTACGAATAACTAAACCATAATAAATTGCCAACTCCTCTATCAACTTGCTAGTAAGCTTGCCTTTTCCTCCAAGTTCTTTTACTTGTTTTTTCAAATTACGGAGACGAGAACCCATTCGATTCTGCACATGATGGATACATTCTTTTTTTTACGGTGCACTTTTCGTAGGCCTCAGAATCTATGATAGTTTTAAAGGTTTTTTTCGCCGTCGCCCACGTAATTAGCGTATTTTAAATTGTGCAAAGATTCTGAGCGCTGGAACATTTCGATGAGGGCGTCCACTTCCATCTTTCCTGCCGAGCCGACGTGGTTCGCTTGGCATTTATTTTTATAAATTTGGCTCGACTCCTCGAACTCGACGGTGTCTGTTTTGGTTTTCCAAAATTCGCAAGCTTTGCAATATTTAGATTTCACCAAAACATCGACTAGTTTGCCAGTATACCAGCCAATAAGTGAAACAAACCCGTGAAGAGATGAAAAACCACGCTTCCTCCACGAACCATCACCAGATACAGTAATGTCATTTGGATCGTCAGTCTTTTCTCATTCTTCTTTAGCTGCAGTTTTCATGCTGAGCTTACAAAATGCTTCTGCTTCAATGGCAATTTTCTTAACAACCGTATCGTAAAACGATTGAAAAATTGGCCGTGGGAGATCCATGAAGGCGCAAAACTTTATAATGCCATTCAATCCTATTCCTAGTAATCGAATGGCAAGAGCAATTCTGCGATTAACATCGTATCTCTTCTCAATAAATGGATAACTAGGAATAGTAATCTGATCACAATTTTTACAGGAAATCACAATTTTGAAACCCAAGCCTCGCTTTCCAGTTTCGGTAAACGTTATATCGGATTTGTATTTTTTTTACATACAAGAGCTTGCGATATCACGGAGAACACTGCTAAAAAATTCAGAATTCAGTAACCGAAACCTTGATTCACTTCAAAATCATCGAAGTTTGCATCTGATTATTTTTCAGCTCATAAACTAACGTTCTCCAGGATTGGCTTCTCCAACTCGTAACGGTTTTGCGGGCGTCGGTTTGATAATTTCGGTCTTTTTGCACTACTTCGTCCTCCTCGGCTGCTTTTTTTTGTCACATTACACGACTTGTCTCGAACTCATGTTGTTTATTACAAAACTTTTACAATAAAAAAACACGTCATTAATATTTGAACGAAAATATACGGAAAGAAAATAAAGCGTCTGCACAGCGTCGCTTGGTAGCTGTACTAGCTCACACACACACACACACACACTTCGATTCAGTGTTAGTACAGCCTGGTGGACTTCTGAGGAACTACAATATCATAAGCAATAGAATTTGGAAAGGTGGGAGCACTACATAGTCGATAAATCAGAGCGCGCTGTGGTGGCTAATTCAGCCGTCAGGCCGCGCTCCGTGACGCTACGGCAAAATCGAGAATTGGATTTCTTACAAATTTTATTTCTATATGAAACCAATTGGATATGATTTTTAAGAGTCTAAAGTATAGTTTAAGCCAAAAAAATTGATTTTTTTTAAATTCCAGAGTGGTGTTACCCCTTAAGCATCTCAGTTTCCCCCAAGATGCAGAAAATAAGGAAAACCCTAGGGATAACTTGCACGTTGTTTTGATAATGCCAATATACGAAAAAATAGGCACATCGATATTATATTCTTAAGTGAAACGACTTGTAGAGACTTTATTTGTACACAGACATTTTTTAGTGTCCCTTTTATTTCTTCTAGCTTGGGTAATTCTAGGGAAATTGAAGGGCCTTCTCAGATTATATAGATTTACACGGAAAAAATAACAAAAATCTAATATCCTTTACAGTTTTGGATGAAAAATCAGTCACTTGTTCCGTGCTGACAACTTTTTTTGTTGGGCCTTTGTGGTCAGAAATTCCCTAGCCTTTTCCCTACATTTTTCATCTGGAGGGAAAATGGAAAAAATTTGAAAAATTTGGGGTTCATATTTAGATTTAGCTCGCCAAACTGGAAAGGATATAGCATTTTTGTTATTTTTCCCCGTACAAATCTATATAATATGAGAAAGACCTTCAATTTCTCTAGAATCACCTAAGCTAGGGGAAACGAAAGGCACACTAGAAGATTTCTGTGTACAAATTACGTCTCTATAAGTCGCGGCACTTCAAAATATAACATCCACCAGTCTATTTTCGTGTATACTGGTATTATAAAAATAAAGTCCAGAATATCCCTAGGTTTTTGCCTATTTTCTGCATCTAGGGGAAAACTGAAATATGTACGAGAAGTTCTGAGGTCAGATTTGGTTTCAGTAGCTCAAAATCCATAAGGGTAGCCTAGTCACTTGTTTCGTGCAAGCAAATTTTTTCTATGCCCTCTGGGACCACAAAATCCCTAAGTTTTACCCTACTTTTCGCATCTAGGGAGAAAATGGTAGAAGCTCGAAGAAATTAGTGGTCAAATTTATATTGAGAGTGCAAAACTGCAGAGGAAATAGCATTTGTCTTATTTTTTGCTTTATAAGTCAGCTTAACATGCGCAAGACCTTCAATTTCCGTAGATTTATTCTAGCTAGGGGGAATTGTAGGCATACTGGGGAATTTTTGTGTTTGAATTTGATCTATAAGAGTCACAACACATAAGAATATGACACCAGTACGTTTATTCTTCTGTATACTAGTATTGTCAAACGCAGCATGAAGTCTATTAATGGCAGTAACAGATGGTACAGAAGATAAATTGAAACCATTTCGACCTTCCTTCAGTAGCTAAATATGCGAAAAATTGCAAGAACTGCACTGCGCAATCCTAAACATCCTTAATTTACTACATTACATATTAAAAGATCAACTGAAAACTCTACTTGGATAGCAATTTGTACTGTTCAGGATATTGAACAAACGGGAAAGTTCAAATTACTTAAAGAAGCGAAAAATGTTGCTGCTATAAAAGCAGTTCATTTAATATAAAATAGAGGTCTCCTTAATTCTTCTTATGAAGGAATTCTAGCAAACTCACTTCAGAATTTTTATATTTTTGTGAATGAATCTTTTATAAACTTACCAAAAATTCCTGAAAACAACTTTATGAATTCTCTAGAAAACAACCCCACTCTTACTTCTGAAACAACTCCTGCATTTACTTCTTTTGACACTGTCGACCATTCTACAGAAACTAATTTCACAAAAAGAAGAAGACTAAGCAGTCCGAACGCTTGTTTACCAACTATACATTTTTATGTACCCCATGGTAAACCAGGACCATCTGGAAAATGTTATCAAAAATGTTGTAAATGTGGATTTAGACCCCTAAATTCATAGCACAAACGTTAATTGAAATTCCGTACTTCAGGAACAAAACTTCAATGGAGCACTATTACGAAGAACCTACCCACATCCCAAGATATCAAAGGAAATTAACCACATGTAACTCAATGGGAATTCTAAATCACGTAGAAATTCATAAGAATTTCACTATCAAATATGGATTACCATTGCCACAAATGATAAACTATCCAGATCAACATTCGCGATCGCATTCGTTTTTTCTCGCGCAAGCATCTACTTTAGAACACCTTGTAATTCAAAGCGGTAAAACAAGAGAGTAGGCTAAAAATAAAGTAGCATTAGGACTTCTTAAATTGTTGATACAATATTACGATCTTTGTAATAAAGATGACACAGAATGATATTCAAAAAAGACCAAGACAAAAGATTAGGAAGTTCAAACTGATCCTAAATCCAAATTGGTTCCATGGGAAAATTCTTGCTAATACTGTAATACACAAGTACATTATACAGAAGAATGTCTTAGGAATATCATAAAAAAGGTTGATTAAATAACACAAATCTCGCCTCTACTTAGCTAAGAAATTCCCAATTACTGAATTGACTTCTTCGACCTTTCTCTAAATACATTCCTAAACATAAAACCACTCAATTATAAAAACATTCTTCTATAACAACTTTTGTTTTCTTTTTACAGGCTTCTGAAAAGCACAGTTAATCCAAAATATTAACTTTTACCTGGTATCTTCTTGATATTATTTCTAGTAACCCCATTTGATGCGACAACCTCGTATATCGATTCTCTTTTTTTATACTCATTAGGCGCTTATCTTGAGCCTATGATTGATATTAAAATCTCATCGTAGGATCTACGGAGAGATCTGTCGTTTGTAATGCGAGTAGTCATGAAATTAATATCAAATCAATGACCTACCTTCTTCAAGAGATTTCGCTAATTTTTAATGAAACATATCATAACATGTCATAACATGTTAAGGTTTGAAGACTTTAACGAACGAGTCGGGTTTAATGCCAAGTTCAATAATCCTGCATTTGAAAATCTAACAAAAGATCTAGAAGAGACTATTCACTCCCATACCTGTCTTTTACGACACTTTTAGAAGCCCTCATGCATACAGTTACTAATTCATGGCACCCTCTACTTTTTTCTGGCTCTTTTCTTAATTTTAAACTAAACCTCTCTTCTTTTTTCTTCAAAATTCTTCTGTTTTCAAAAATTAAACATTTCATTGTTAAAAACTATTTAATTTTTATGTTAACTATTCCTGTACCTTCTTCAAATAAATTCCATCTATTTAAGCCGCGTGCATTTCCTATTGTCTTCGACGGTAATGACAAACACACTTTATCAATTTACCATAAATCTCAAATTCCTTACCTTGCTCTTTCATTAAATAATGCAAACTATTTCACAGCAGATGACCAGTTCATTAAATCATGCTATCAAACTGATATTATGAATTTATGCTTTGTTAATTATCCAATAGTCAACACTAGAGAAAATCCTCTCTGTAAAATACCTATTATCACTAAAACAAAACCTTATAATTAAGTTGCTTCACGATTTTAGATAAAATAATTTTTTAATACATGATTTTAATCCGAATCGAAGGTGCATGATCATTTTTTTCTGTTGAGTCGTGTAACAGAAAAAAAATATTAAAAATTGAAGGCGGTAAAACACTTATTCAAATTGGTGTCACATGGGTGACACCAATTCAGTAATGCGTTTACGCATTGTTCAGTTAACATGATATTTATATTGATATTTCATATAGTTATCTCCGTTCTGATATATCGATATCTAACATCGATATTTTATCTCAAAAACGATATTTTCGGACGACGCCACGTATAAAGGGGGAAAAGAATCAAAATTGGTTAACCAAATTTGTAGTCGAAATTTTTTCTCAAACAAGTTATCAGCTTACATTCCAAGAATTCCGATCAAAGGATATATTTCATTTATTGCAAAATAAAGTACAAATTTTATTTATAGTGAATAATTTAATATTTTTGTTCTTTATTCTGCTCTAAATTTTATTCTCAACTATCGTGAAAACTGTCTTGTTTTTATAATTTAAAAAGCTCGCCTTCTATAAATAAACTGTATTGCTATTGAAAAAATATAATTTTTTATTTCCAAAGCTTTTTTTGATGATTAAAACGAAGTTTAAAATAAAAACAAAGCGTTCCATAAAAAATAATTAATAAAGAATTTGGAGCTCTTTTGTGGGTGACTTATAACTTGCATAGTTTGACCACGAAACTGACTGTTTTATTTTTTATGATTCTTTTGTTTGATTAAAATTAGAATTTTTGATTTTTCAAAAATTCAAAAAATTTTTATTGCAGTCTATATATATATATTCTAGAAAACTTTCAAAAATTCCACAACTTTTGCAAAACGAAGAAGCGTTACATTTTCCAAGTTAAGAAATCTTACTAAGTTTAACAGCGATGATGTTACTTACAGTAATTTTACTTATATTACTTATTTGAATAATTGGCCTTTACTTGACGAAATCAAATTTCATTACAACAAAAAAATCAATATCTAGGATTGTATGATAATATACCAAGTCACTTCTAAAACAAATTAAATTTAACAAA
>NC_046665.1:15961766-15973519 GCF_010883055.1 Belonocnema kinseyi | reverse complement strand
ACTGCCTATTTATTTTTGTAACCATATTCAGCAGAAACCCTTGGTACAGGGACCCTCTATCCGCAACCCGAGGACGCGTTCGGTGGCTTTGTCATAGGCATGGGAGTCACCCGCATGGGAGGCCGCACATGCAATAAAATCCAGACCGAATTAATTTGAGATCACCTTAATTGTAACCCAACCCCATGCATTACAATCAAACTGTCAGGCCACTATGCATAATCAACCTCAGTACAGCACAATATTTATCAATTACAAAAAATCCCTTCTTTTACCCTTCCCTCTTGTGAAATTCACAAACAAAATGTTATAAAACATGTTCTAAATTATTTAATGAAAAACATCACCACTGTGCCAAGTGCCACCCATCACCAAAGATTCGTCATTGTAAGAGTCAAATTTCCAGTTGTCAGAAGAAAATTATTATAAACCAATTAGGAAACAAATTAACATTGCGTGAGGCGCTCCGTGCAATTATGAGAAAGCTGTACAAAATATAGTAAGAGAATCTGTCCATAACGTACTGGAAAAAGCTATGACTATTATGAGAAACAAATGCAAGTAGGCACTAGCTGAACACAATATGCAAATCAAGTGAAAAACCCCCTTAACTACTGACTATCACCCTTGAAATTTCGGAATACAAAAATACTTAAGAAATTAGCCCACAAGATACCAACAAAGAAGGACTTAACTCGCAGTGCGCGAAGCTCTCCATGCGGGAAGGCTCCAGCTAAACAAATTATGCAAATCGAGTGAAACAACCCACCAACTACTGACTATCACCCTTGAAATTTTAGAATATAAAAGATACTTAAGAAATTAGCTCACATAATACCGACAAAGAAGGACCTGACTGGCGGTGCGCGAAATGCTCCGTGCAAGTAGGCTCCAGCTGGACAAGATATGCAAATCGAGTAAAAAACCCATTAGCTACTGACTATTAATTACCCTTAAAATTTCAGTATTACAAAAATACTTAAGAATTTAACCCAAATAATACCAATAAAGGAAGACCTAGCTCGCGTTCCGTGAAGCGCTCTGTGCGTTATAGGCAGAACGACTGACAAGCACGCAAAACGAGCGAAAATTAGACCAACTACCAATCATCAACCAAGAACAATCAAAAGCAGTCACAAAGAAGCAAATAAGCAAGTAAGCAAGTAAGCAATTAAGAAAAGCAAACAGTAGAGAGAAAGCAAACTTCTGTAGACATCACCACAAAGGAGTATGAAACTCAGGAAAGGAGAAAGTGTTTCGTCCTGAGCCAACTCACTTAAGACTCATCAGTAAGGCATTGTGAGTCAGCCCATGCCCTATACACGAAACAAATAACCGAAATCAACACACCTCACCCCACTATATCCAACCAAAAAAATTGGCTAATAGTCAAGAGACGAGGGTGGAGCAAGCAGAAGACCGGAGTGATAAGACAAATAAACAAAACCGTCACTCCTCACCCCACTACATCCAGCCAGAAAAATTAACTAATAGTCAAGAGACGAGGGTGGAGCAAGCAGAAGACCGGAGAGATAAGACAAATAAACAAAACCGTCACTCCTCACCCCACTACATCCAGCCAGAAAAATTGATTCAGATGCAGGGGGAACAGCAAACAAGGAGAGAAGAAGAATTTTCAAGGAGGAACAACGAATGAAGACACAAGATGAAAGCAAGGAAGCAATCACCGAACCAGATATAAAGATAACCAATTTCTCTAAAAAATCTCCCCCCCCAAAATGTAGAATCTCAGCTTCTTACGAAAGTGCCTAAAAATAAAGTAATTTGTACCCATTTACCCAATATGCAAACAATTCAATGAGAGTTGTTGTGCCTCCGAGTGAGGCCACAAGAAACTGCGACCGCACCCCGACGCACAACCGACTAGGATTAATATTTTTATTATTATCAATCTCAAACTAACAAATTTCTCAACCGCCCCCCCCCCCTGACTGTAAAAATCTACAAGAATCGAATAAAGTTGTCCAACATTACATTGTACTTTTTAAGTGTTTTTTTGCAATTAAGAGCATAATCACCCTCTTTTTTAATAAATAAAACCTCCATAAATTCACGTTTGTCCTTATTACTCTCATGGTGTAAAATCCTAACACCATCCCACCTAAAATCATGTCCTGACCTTTAAATGTACCCTGTCAGCACACCATGGTCCCCAGGTGACGCATTAAAACCATTCATGTGTTTTCTGCTTCTGAGACGCAATTTTCTCTTAGTTTGACCTACATACACCTTATTGCACTCTGTGCATGAAATCTTATAGATCACCTCTTTGTGATCCACTCGATCAAGCTGATCTTTACCCAGTCTAATAATATCATTGCTTTTACGCGGAATTGTCAAAATTGTGTGTAAATTTGCCCCTTTTAGTGCCCGTTTCATCAGTTGTGAGATCCTACCGTAGTATGGCATCTACCAAATTCTTAACAATACCCACTTTCACCCCTCTAGGCTGCAGTGAATTGTAATTGAGAGTACTACCCAAAAAAGTTATTTTTCGAAATCAATTTGCTGTAATATTTCCCTCATTGTTTCTTATTACCGTAAAATCAAGAAAGTTAATCACCTCGTTGAGTTCTGACTCACAAGTGAATTTACGTCTCTCATGTTTTGAATTGAAACAGTCCAAAAGTTGTTAAACTTTATCACGATGAAGACGAATAATCGAGTCATTAACGTATCGAACATAGAATAGTACATCATATGGGCAAAGATCGGTGAGACCACGCCACCAATGGATGTACCGAATATTTGTTTGTAATATCGCCCATTGAAACGAAAGTATACTTGGTTAAAAATGAAATCTATAGCTCTCAGAAACTCATCTAGTTTAATTTCAATGTGTACGCTAATTAAGTCCCATCTTTTCGCAATTGATAACAATACTTTAGTCATTGATATGTTTGGGAACATGGACACCACATCAAAAGCAACAAATATACTGTCTGATGGAACTTAAAAATCTCGAATCCTACCAATAAATTCCAAGCTATTTTTAATCGAAAATTTCGGTGCATCTATTGATTTTTTTAGAATACAGAGTATAAACTCCTCAAGTTTCCTAGTGGGTGTGTTTACTGTCGATATTACGGGACGCAAGGGGAAGCCCTCTTTGCGTATTTTTACTAAACCATAAGCAAGTGCTAAATTTGTACTATTTGTATTAACAGTTGTTATATCCGCCTTTTTACCCAAATACTTCTTATCTCGCCACCTCTTGAGTAATAAAAAAGTTGCTTTTTGAGAAGTCTCCGACGGTTTTCTCTCCACTAACATGAAGCTATTTTTATCGCAAAAAATCGTTTCCATTTTTTCATCATAACTATTTCTATTTATAAGTACCGTTATATTGCCCTTATTTGCCTTTGTAACCAATATTTCTGGATTATTACTCAAAAACTCTCTGATCAACGCAAGTCCCTTACTTAACTTGTGACTCAACACAGTAGTACCCACATTCTTTCTGATCAACTCATCTGACAATATAAGACATTTTCTCCTAACACTCCGTCTGTCCTCTAGGACATCTCTTTTACTAAAACCATCCCCAAGTCTCAATATATCTAGCACACTATCAGAAATTACTCTTATACCCTATATATTAATTAACCAAGGATCTTTTAATTCTGGATACAAGTGATTGTACAAATTCAAGTAAAGCGGTTGTGAATCTAGCATTGTTTTTGTCAATTTTAACTAAACTACTTGTATCTAAACGTCTTATTCTATTCGTACATTCTTTAACTATATTAGCCGGCAATAATCTGCGCATACTGTCACAAATTTCTTTCAATCTTCTATTCACTGGGAAAAACTCCATGTTATTTACAGCGAATTAGAAATTCTTTCTGGATTCTATTATCTCTCAATCTTTTATTAATGTCAAAAAACTTCAAGATAACCTCCACTCCCTAAACCCCATAAGTGCGCTCCACAACCCCGAGATCCATCGTCCTTATTTTTAAAGTTATTGTTGAGAGGTACAACAATTAAAGCAGAGTTCGTAATAATTATTATAATTATTGTTTTGTGTTTGATACTAATCCCGACAATCATTCTCCCATTACTTTATTCAAGCAAACGACACTGTCAGACGTCTGATCACTACGAGAATACCAGAACATCACGCATGAGTGCACCCAGGGATCAAACAACCGAGTAGATAAAAAACCTCTTAGGAATTCTCATCAAGGATCAGGGTATAGCAAGGGCCAATCAAGGAGCAGTGAAGTAATAATGAGAGAAATAATGAAAGGGAAAATCTTTTTCAATGAAAAATTTTTTTTTTAATAATGAGGAAAATTATAGTAGAAAAAGGGGGCAAACTATATAAAAAATAACAATGTGAAGCAACAAAAACAGGTCAAGATTCAGTCCCGATCCTAATTCCAACCTTTCAGAAACCCAATTACTTACAAAAAAGTTTATTTTCTGGAAAATAGCCCTTCTTCTTTACCAAAATCTCTTTATGAGAAACCCTAATCTGATTGTTTCATTAAAATTTACCCTCCACAAATCCACCAGTCAATCAAAGCATTGTTTTCAACCAGGAATCTCTTTAAATCTTGTAAAATAATTGAAAAAAACCTTTTTTTCCAAAAATTACAAAAATTAATTTGAAGAACCCAAGGCAACAACTTGAAAGGGGCGTAGGAGAGGGGGGTAACCAAAAAAGTGGGGATAAAAACATAATCAGTAAAAATTAAATTTAAAAAAATCATGAATGAATCATGATAGATGAGAAAAAATAGCTGGGGAGAAAAAATCCTATAACAATTGACAAGAAATGATAAACAATTCTCAATTAGTCAATTGAATCTTGTCTTATCCTATCATCTTCTCATTATCCTCTAGTTTCTTATATCCTAAATCTATTACCTTAATTTAAGGCCATTCTAGCAAATTTGTGTAATTTTTAAAGATTTTTATGTTTTTTCAAAAATTTTTTTGAAAAAAAATTCTTTTATTACCAGAGTGGTATCGAAACAGGCCATACCGTCACTAAGCCATCAACCAACCACAAAAACCGATTATTAGTTCGAAAAGAGTTACGATTCGATGTGTACTGCGACACGGCGAAATTCAGACTAACTAACCAAAGGCGGCAGAGAGAGGTACCTCACCCCACTCCGTCTGACCCCACTGTTCTCCGGTAGCGACAACCTCTCCTACTATCCCCTCTACTCGCTCTCATCAGCCAAAACTGACCTACGTCGTTAATCGCTTTAGGAGCATAACTATCACCCTTCTAAAAAATCCAATGACCTACCCTCACACCCCCTATCTAGTGAATCGACTCAAAACCTCACTCAGCTGTCCCTCCATATTAATAACTATTATTACAAACTTATCCTATATCTTTTTGCAGTTTTATATTCCCATTTTCTACATTTCAAAACACTCAATATAAAAAGAATCTATTTGATTTTGACTCGTGTTTTGTTTATTTTGTTTTTTCTCTCCTCTTTAAACACGGTAAAACTCTGCTAGACTAAACTCTGAATCTTGATCAAAATAGGAGACCCCAGAAAAAACCAATCTCAATATTTTATGACTTTTCAACTAATATTTTTTCTGAATTTTCTTTTCTTCAAGTTTAATTACCCTTCCTGTAAAAAAAATCCTTCTTGGACCGCATTAAATATTCAAATTTTTTTATATTGCCGTCAACAGACAACTATAACACAGGCCTGCAAATAATGGCGTCATGTCAGTTGTTGGAAAGTGGAGGGTCATTTCCAGAGTATTGTTTTACGTAGAATCCGAATCCGAGGTCAGAATTGGCCCATCACGTCAGGATTTTAAGATATTTGAGGTTATGTACCCAAAAAATGGCGTTATTGCCCACTTTTAAGGTTATGTACAGAAGACACCAATTTTTTGTGGATTTTTTCTTTAGTTGTATCATATAGTGCCATTCTTTCTCTTTAATTTGAGAGTCGCAGAATTCAATTACTAGTTATCTTCATCAAGTTACGCCAATTTGAAATTGCGAGTTACGTCCCATTATGTCTTGAGCATTTCCTTTAAATACTTTGAGGCAGACATTTTCTACTGGCTTTTTTTCTTGCAAATTTGTACTTGGGGGTGTTTGGGGTTGTTGATTAAGAATCTGAAGTCGAGATATTACAATTTTCAAATTCAAGATGGCGGATTCAAAATAGCATATAAAAATTTTGAAAAAAATTGACAATTTTAAAGCATATTTTCTGTTTCTGCTATCTAATAACTTATGTTGATATATAAATATTATACACTCGTGTCGCGATACTACGAAATTCAGTACTGCGAACTCCTGCTACTAAGCACGTTTTTCCCCCGATAGTGAGAACGACGCCAGAACCCCTTAACCCCCACTACTCATTTGCAAATTTGATGATATCTTCAAATGTACAATTCACTGTAATTTTAATTTTAGTTCATAATCAAATACACTCGATGCTTACAGTGGAAGATTTTATATTTGTAATGTCTTTCCACGTTTCTTTGTAACGTAGTAAATAGTCGCAGGAGTGGTGTCCCCTCATGTGTTCTCACTATTGAGGGTGGACCTGCGCGAAATGTTCGCAGTACCGCGACTCGAGTGTATAGTAATTTATATTTATAGAGGTTTCATGATTACTGAATTGATCTTGAGCTTGATTGATTGATCTTGTGCTTGATTTACGTAAGTCCCCTCGCCTCTCACAATTAGAAACTATTTCAGTTTACCTTATGAAATCTTTTTTTTTTTTTTGATCTGATAAAGGTCTTGACCCAGATCGTCTTTCACGGCGAACATTTAGCTCATCACGTTGTAGACACCAGCAATAGTCCGCTAGCATTGTTGGAAACCATTTACCCCGATAACGCCTTTCCATTTCTTTGAGGTCCTGATGAGATCGCTCATATTGCAACCTAAGTTCTGAAATTGTTTAATCATATCGTCAACTATTTCTTTTTAATCACTAACTTTATTATTGCCTAAAAATCCTTTAACAATCTTTTTGAAGCTAATCCAGGCCTCTTTTTCTACATTTGTCATAACATGTTCAACCTCTGTTGTTTTCATTAATTTTCTTATTTGTGGCCCAACACATATTCCTTCTTTTATCTTTGCCTCACTTAAATAAGGAAAATTAGTCGTAAGATATTAAAATAGTGCACCATCCTCATCAAGAGCCTTTACAAACTGCTACATTAATCCTAATTTTATATGAAGCGGAGGTAATGAGACTTTTTTAGGGTCAATTAATGGTTGGTGAATAATATTGGGATCTCCAGGTTTTAAAGAGTTACGAACAGGCCAATCCTTTGTAGCATAATGTTCATCTCTATCTCTACTATCCCACAAACATATAAAGCACGAATATTTTGTATTACCCGATTGTTGTCCAAGCAGCATTGAAACAATTTTTAAGTGTCAGAGTGAGCAATAGGTATTGACTATTGATGCATACTTATTTGACTTATGAAATAAAACTGCTTTCAAGCTTGTTTTTGAGGAATCAATAAACAATCTCCATTGATCAGTATCATAAGGAAGTTATAATTTTTCAATTAAGCCTTTAGCATCATTAAAAAAATATATTTATCACATGCAGAATAATACCCAACTAACTTCTTCTCTCGATTATAATACCAACTAAAAGTAGTTCCTGGAGAAAGAAGATGTTTTTCTTGAAGCCTAGATTGAAATAACTCAGAGTTTACTTTCGAAAAGCTTAAATCTCTAACTAAATCATTTAGGGAAGCCTGATCAAATAAAACAGGAGCATCAGAGGTTGATGCGATGTCTTCAAAATCCTGACTTTCAGTATCCTCACAGTCTGTACGGTGTTCAACATTTCTTCTTAAAAATGAAGGGCTTGGAGGTACATCACCGGGTGCGAAAGCAATAGGCTTTGTTACGCTTGCTACATTCGGATATTTCACATTACATTTTTAACATTATATCCAAATGTTGCAGTTAAACAGAAATAACATTCATTGTGGTTAAGAGGTTCACGCCAAATTGCATAATTAATTTTTTAACACATGATTTACAAGCCGTATGTGGAGCCCAAGACTTATCTAGATTAGTTATAGAGATTTTGAAGTAATTAAGATAGAATATTTTTATCTTATCATTGATTTTCATCGAATTTTTTGCGGACACGAAGCGACTATAAATCTAACAAAAGCTGTTAGGGTCATTTAAACACTTACGAGAGGCCATAATTGAAATGATCAACAGTTAAGATATTTAATTTAATAGTTTATAATTATAACGAGTTGTTAACCAACAGATAGAATGCAAATCTTCAGTAAATTTCTTCTAAAAAATAAGGCACAATGAAGGGTTAAGACCTTGTCCAGATAAAAATTAATAGACAGTCAAAAAACAAACAATTAGGAGCTATCTAGTAAATTTTTGCTTGAAATGTTGTTGTAAAAATGAATAAGATGTGATTAAAAGAAATGCAGAATCAATACAAATGACTTTTTTGTGCAAATAACAAAAAATTGTATAACAATGCGACGGGGTAAAATTACAATAAATGATTGACACTAAAAAAATGTATGTTTAAAGGAATTACAAAATGAGACGGGGCAAAATTAAAATCAATGATTGATTTTACAAAATTGTATGCTTAAAGGATTTCCAAAGTGAGGCTCTCAAAAAGGAACAACGACTATGTCACTACTTGTTTGGGAGTGCTTTGAGGTACTGAATAAGCTAGCGACAGACAACCGAGTCACTCTGCTTTGGATCCCTGGATACAGCGGAAAGATACAACTGAAGACATTAACAGTTGGCTGACTGTGGAACATCAAAATGAGTGGAGTTCGGCCTCTGACTGCAGACAGTCTAAAATACTCCTAGACTCAAAGCTAAACTCTCACCAAGCGCCCGGTAATAAGCGTAGAATAAAGAAAAAATAATATTTTCAGATATCAGTGCAAAAGTGAAGATTATTCTATTATTTTGAATGCGTGATTTCTCCATCTGTCTAAAATGCCACCATAAGAATAAGACACCTGCTAAACTTATTCACTTCTATTTCTATAGCGACCGCCACACAGTTTTCTATTCTCCCAATGAGAACGTGTTTTCAATATTTTTAATTCCTTCGAATTGTACCGGTAACACGCCTCAAAGAAATATTTTTTATTCCTCAGAAGTGGTCATATTTTGATTTTATTTAATTCCTTCTGATTAGTTCACAAAATATGTGTAATAAGTTGTTTTAATTCCTTCATGCGGAATATAAGTTCTGAAATTTTAATTCTAACCAATTCAACTTTGCCTCTCTAGAATTAAAATTATTTCAATTCACACATTTGAATAGATTTCTTTGGTTCATTTTTCAAGACGTTCAAATAAATTATTAAAATATAAATAAATATAAATTTAAATATTTTCCGCATTTATAAGTTATCAAAAGATTTAGTAATAAAAAATAGGTTGAATAAATGCTTTCGTTACATTTTACTAAGTCCATAGAGAGGAACAGGATTTGCACTTTTTCTGTTCCCGTTGGAAGATTTTTAGGCGGAGAAAAAATCGCGTATTCATAGGAATAGAAATTCTTAATTTTTTTGAAGAGAAAACACTCAACAGAAAACACTCAGTAGAAAATATCTGCCTCAAAGTATTTAAAGCAAATGCTCAAGACATAATGGGACATATCTCGCAATTTCAAATTGGCGCAACTTGGTAAAGAAAAATGGTAATTGAAGCCTGCGACTCTCAAATATCTTAAAAGCCTGACGTGGTGGGCCAATTCTGACCCTGGATTCGGATTATACGTAAAAAATTACTTCGGAAATGACCCTCCACTTTCCAACAACAAAACCATGTTGGCCTGTGTAATCTTCCTATACAAACTTAAAACAATGTTTCTCTTTCATCTTTCTCTATAGTATTAGAAGAATGCTTCTTGCAAAATAATCAATTTTGTTAATGTAAGCATTATTTTTCTGATGCGGAGCTACATAATTATTTGTTTGTTTTTTTATGAGTAGTTTAATTACATTCAATTTTAAAATTGTAATACAAAGCTGTTACATGACATTTACGTAAAATTGGATTTTCCTTTTAAATTTTGTAGAATAATGATCCCTATTGCAAAAGAACCAGCATTTACCAACTCAAGATTTATAGATAGCGTTCTTCCAAGCAACCATCCTATTTTTTACGGTCGCTTGATAAATAATTATTGTTTCGAGATGGAACCAACAATTGTTTTTATTTATTGTGATAATAAAACAATGAAACTTTTCTTACCTTTTTGTTTCAAAACATTAACGCAAGAAGAACAAGAAAAATTCGACTTTCATTTAGAATTGCATTATATGGTTAAGTTTAAAATATAAACTAAATGTTATAAATGTGGCGTGGAACTAATGAAACTAAGCTGCAAGTCAACTGAATGTATATTATGTATTGAAGAATTTCTGTTCAGTCGGGAGACTATTCTAAGAAACGAAAAAGTCATTGTAACAGACCATTAATATATTTTTTTATCTCCCTTTTCATATAATACTCTTATTTCGCTTTCTTTTCATCTTCTTTGATCCTAATATTTAAATATAAGAAAAAAATATACAATACATGTTTTGACAAAATTTTTTAATTTATATTTTTCTTCAGAAATGACGCCCCCAACCGAAGGAATGCCATTAGAAACAGACAGAGCAGAAATTATAACTACAAGCTTTCAAATTCATTTCAATAAATATGCTGAGTTGATGCATTTCTTTTGCTGCTCAGGGTTGATAGGCATGTTACTGACCTATCAACACAGGAAAAAAGGCACCTTCGTTTGCAAAGAGTGCTATGATACAAAAATTGTAGAGGCAGAGCACATAAATTTCAAACAATTAATCGATCCGCATTTAGCATCTGAATCCCGACACCTTCTCTACTGTTGCGTCTGTAAAAAGCAATTATTTGTAATTCGCAGTCGAGCAGAAGCATAAACACTATAATGATAACCCCAGTAAAAATGTTTTTAAATCTTGTTTTCCTTTCGTAAGATACATTTTAGCGCTATCATCGAAAATACGATTTTTATATTTTAAATACACCTTAAAAATGCGAATACCATTTTTATTGTTGCTACGCCGCATATGTAATAGTATATTGCATTAAACAGGGATGAAATAAAGCGGTTGCAAGGAGTGAGAAGATTCATGTCTGAGCGAAGCGAAAGCTGCATTCACACGAGTTGCGATCGCTGTGTTACATTCCTAGTAATGAATATTATTTGTCATAGTAAATATATTGAAAATTCGAGTTCAAGTACCAGTAGACCCTACGTTTCTACCTACCTACCTGTGCATACTAGAGTTGAAACAAAATGTTTTAACCCCAGGGATGCAAACACCCTGTTTCAACCCGCTCTACAGGTATCGAAACTCGAAGTTTCAATACACTGAAAAAATATGCGACTATATTAGTTCAATAATACTTTGGACTAATACGCTTCGCATAAATTAGAACTATGTACGAAAAAAGTGGAACTGGATCTCTTCATTTAATTTGTAATTTTATCATTCTGAGGATAGAACCGACGCTATAGCAATACGGAACTACATCGCTTAAGTAAGTATTGACATGGAGCAGTTTGTTATGTAGAACTCACAACATTCATAAGTTGAATATAAGCTGTTCTACGAGGGTGGATTGATAAGTTTCCGGCCTGACCAAGAAAAACAACGTTTTTAAGAATTTTTTTTTTATTTCTCAACATAATCTCCTCCAAGGCTGA
>NC_046665.1:15959099-15961666 GCF_010883055.1 Belonocnema kinseyi | reverse complement strand
AAGCTATCTAAGGATGGTACTATAGAACGCCACCTCAAGGTAGGCCTAGTGGCGCCATCTCTTGGTCAGGCCGGAAACTTATCAATCCACCCTCGTAAAGCATCGAGACATACACTGTTCCACTTTTGTATCGGGTACGTAAGGAAATCTGAATCACAACGCGTCAGTAAAATAGAACTTTTAAGATTCAAAATACTAGACGCGCTTCGTTTAAACAACGACCCGCTGAGGTTCTAAAAATATGAAAACAAAGCAGCTCCACGTACAAAATGCTCACATTGAAGTAACAAACGGTGCTAGGTGGGCCGAGGCGAAACTTGAACCGTTCAACGTTTTCATACGCGAACGTTCGGCGTCTAAACAGCAGTGGGTCGATATATACTCGCTACGCTTAGCTCCGTTCGCAGGGCGCTGTGTTGAGGCGCCGGACAATATGTGTTGGGAAAAATTGAACACTAATTATTTAAATATCAAATCTCGCGTGCTCTCAAATCTAAATGGCGGACGTCAATAACACAGCCACACAAAAAAAAGTGTGCGGATCTGGTAACAAGACATACGTATTTCTATGGATTTTGGGGAGCTGAATTCAAATTCAGTATCAGAAATCACCCATCACGTCATGATTGAGTCATAACCTCAAAAAATGACGAAAAATCATGCACTGAGGTAAATAAATTTCAAAATAATGCCAGTGATGCAAATTTTCACTTCAAAAACATGTCGCCAACTGTGAAGGATCAACCCTTGCCTGATATCAACCTATATAACATAACTTTACCCAACAGAACCTGACCTCACCTAACCTGAATTAACAGATATTTATTGAACTACACGTAAAGCTCTGGAAGCATATTTTTAGTAGCAAATGTATGCTACATCGAATGGGTCAACTCTAACCTAAACTAGAAATAAATCTAACCTAGCCTAACCTAACCTAACCTCACGAAACACAATTAAACTGATTGTGTTGTCCCGTTGTGTTTGCGGTACCGTTTGAATCAGCTTGGGCTTAACCTGCTAAGAGGTCAAACCTATCCTAACCTAAAAAAACCTGACCTAACCTAACCTAACCTAACTTAACTTCACGTAACACAATTAAACTCATTGTGTTGTCCCGTTGTGTTTGCGGTACCGTTTCATTCAGCTTCGGCTTAACCTACATAGAGGTTTAACCTATTCTAACCTAACAAAACCTGACCTAACCTAAGCTAGCCGAATGAAATTCAACCACACGTGTAGCTATGTAGGCGTACGGTTCTCAGTCTTAAATGTGTGCTATACTTAATAGGTTAACTCGACCTTAACCTACAAATGAATCTAACTTAACAGAACCTAACGACATTTTGCTTAACGCAACACAACTTAACTTAAGTGTTCCCGTTGTAACACAATAAAATTCATTTCATTGTGCTATAGGTGGTTAAAAATTTAGACGTACATTACTCATTTGAAGAAACTTAGAACTACAAGTAGAATTGGCCCCATTTCAATTAACCTGACAATGTTTGTATCAATTAAAATGTAAAACTGTAACTTAAACATGCAGATGAATAAGAATTTTATTCAAAAATTTTTTCTCTCTGCTTTTCTTAGACTTAAGGAATATATTTATACTATCTTTCGTGTTTACATTTTATCTTGATTTTTATCGTAATTAAATTGATTTATAGACCTGCTTCAGTGTATTTTCTGCCTGCTATAAAGTGTCCTTTTTTCTTCGAAGGAACGATGCAAAGGTTTACGCTTACGTTTAAGGCCTACATTCGTTTCCCTTTTCAATATCCAGCAAAAATCAGCAATCATGACCTCGTCCCATCTACCCTGATATCGTTGTTCCATCACTTTTATGTCTTGATGAAAACTTTCCCCTTGTTCTTCGCTGAAATCACCAACATTTTCTGGAAACTTATCCAGATGGGAATCTATAAAGTGAAGCTTTAAATTCATCAAGCAGCCTAACTTTTTGTAGTTTCTTATCATTTTCGCAAGAATATTCTCGTAGTCTGGACTTTTTTTGTTACGGAGGAAATTTGCGTTTACTGCTTTAAAACTTTCCCAAGCGTCCATTTCAATTTTCGTCATGTGGCTCACGAAATAAGTATCCCTTGTCAATATTCGAATTTGTCGTCCATCAAAGACTCCTTCTTTCAATGTAGGGTCTGAAACATTAGGGAATTTAAGGGATATATACTTACAGCATTGTCCATATTTGTCTAAGGCCTTGAAAAATTGCTTCATGAGCCCAAGCTTTATGTGGAGGGGTGGTAGTAAAATTTTTTCTGGATAACGAGACTTTGGTTGATGATATTATGAGAACCAGGTTTGAATGAATCTCTTAAAAGCCAATGTTTTTTGCTGTAATAATTGACTCGATCTCTGCTATTCCACAAGCATATAAAGCATGGCTCTCTCGAGAAACCCGATTGTTGGCGTAATATCATTGTTATGATTTTGAGATTACCACATACCAGGTGTATACATATGAAACCGGTATTTTTTCAAGAAAAAAACACATTTATTTCAAAAGAATGATAACAAATATTTTATTCAAAGTATGCGCCCTC
>NC_046665.1:15953857-15958999 GCF_010883055.1 Belonocnema kinseyi | reverse complement strand
AATACGCCAATTAGCACAAATGGTAAGTTCCGACAGTGCCTATAAGTGTGCCTACTGGCCGCTAAATGGCAATACCGGTTTCATATGTATACACCTGGTATTTGCCATTTGTGATTCGTGTAATTAACTTTTTCAAGAAGCATTTTTAAAATTGTTATATTCTTCTTTGATGACCGTTGAGTGAGCTATAGGGATAGGAGCGTAAGTATTCGTGTTATGCAGTATAAAAGCCTTAATGCTGCGTTTTGACGAATCAATGAAAAGTCGCCATTCTTCGTCTCTGTACACATTTTTCTTCAAGTGGTTCATTAGTCCGTTAACGTCGGTTTGAATTTTTTAGACGATACAACATAAGTCTGCAGGAATTGCAAATGACGTGAGGAAACCATTTTGTTTCTTGGTGCAGAAATTTACGGTCAAAACACTTTTCGTAAAGACTTTTCACTTACTCGTCGATTGATTTTCGCAAACTCCTCACTTCATATTTACTGCAAATGTAACAGAATGAATCTGAGCTATTCTTGCAGGCATGCGATTGAGAAATGCTCGCGGTTTTTTTCCTTGTAGCATGAGACTCTACACCAACCAAGTGATCCATTGATAAAGAGCTACGGTTGCATGATGACGACGTCGGAGAGCCCGCTTTCCCACCCTGACCAGACGCCGATACTAGAGTTTTTCCCTGCATCGTAATACACTTTTTACCTGTGTCTGCCAGGACGGCATGAACCCCGTTTACCCAGGGACTCAGCCAATGTGGATCCGTTGCCCACCGTCACCACGTGGAGGTGCCCTAGTTACAGGCACAGGTGAATAATGCTAGCAACAAGCGGTTACGAAACTCCAGACATTTACTGCTATTAATGTCAAAATATGAAAGTAAGCAAGAACAGGGTGGCCAGAGTAATGGGTTAGGTTAGGTCAGGTTTTGTTAGGTTAGGATAGGTTAAACCTCTATGTAGGTTAATCCGAAGCTGCATGAAACGGTACCGCAAACACAACGGGACAACACAATCAGTTTAATTGTGTTTCGTGAGGTTAGGTTAGGTTAGATTAGGCTAGGCTAGGTTAGATTTATTTCTAGGTTAGGATCGAGTTGACCTATTCGATATAGCACACATTTGCTACTGGGAAAATATGCTTTCAAAGCTTTACGTGTAGTTCAATAAATTTCTGTTAATTCAGGTTTGGTGATGTCAGGTTCTGTGGGTTAAGTTATGTTATATAAGTTGATATCAGGCAAGGTTTGATCCTTCACAGTTGTCGACATGTTTTTTGAGTGAAAATTTGCATCACTGGCATTATTTTGAAATTTGTTTGCCTCAGTGCATGATTTTTCGTCATTTTTTGAGGTTATGGCTCAACCATGACGTGATGGGTGATTTTTGATACCGAATTTGAATTCAGCGCCCCAAAATCCATACGAATACGTGTGTCTTGTTACCAGATCCGCAAACTTTTTTTGTGTGTGTTCATACAATAAAGTGCAAGAGTTAAGGATGATGAACGGTAAAAGTTAGGATAATGCTTTAATGAGATAGTTGCAGATATAGAACACTATCGGATAAATCAAGGATCGCCAGCTGATCGAATGAAGTAAAATTTAGATTGCTCGCAATGTAAAATGCAAGCCGATTGTTAATCTAACTTCGTATGTCCTGCAACTAGGACAAAGCAAAGCACGAAAAAAATAAGAGGTTAAACGTCCAAATTCATTTGAAACTTTCCAAGATACGGCACTTTGAAAAAAATGACGTAACCTTAAATAACTAGAAAACGCTTTATTTAAATTGACTCAAAATTAAACTTGATCAACCGAATCATGGGATCAAACTTTTCTGTAAGTTTCAATAGAAAATATTTATTTTTACTCAAGTTGAAAAGTTGAAAGTTTTTTCAAATAGATTCGAGTCCACAGTGGTGCATTTATTTTAAAGTCATAAGAAATTGAAAAAAACTGATACGTCAATATCGTTTTTAGGTTATAAAATGAACATAATCTAAAAATTACTGATATTTTTTTTTTCAGCCGCCTTCGTTGTGAAAAAAAGAAAATAAGACTTTTAAGATTCAAATCGGTCGAAGCGTTGGCGAGATATGGTGAACAACACACACGCACGCGCGCACACACATACAGATTTTCTAAAAACACTATATTTCGACTCCCACCACCTCAAAACATGTGTCTATGATGTTTTTTCGGAATCCAAAAAATCTATTAGTACCAAGCTACAGTAATGAGGAAGCAATCAATCATATTCGTTTTTAGATTATAAGTTAAGAAGCCATAGTTTAATGAAGGTGAATACCTCATAAGAATATGATTCTCGTTTTGTTTATAAACTTTTATAAACATTAAAAAAAAATTTCATTAAATATGAATAATTTTTACAAAAAGTCGATTTATAAAAAAAAATTTTAATAAAAATTAATGAAATTGATTTTTTGTGATAATAATTTTGGTTTAAGGCACCTTCATAACACGTTTTTACGATAGGTCGATACAATTGAATAGAGATTTGCCACAAAGGAAACATTTTGCTATAAAAAAGACACCAGCGGATCAAATGTACAAGCTGAAATTTATTATTTTTTAAAATTAATGAATTTTACTTCCAAATTGTATACGCACGTGTTTTCGTATTTTAACACAAAACGAATTTTATAACAATATCACAATTAAAAAGTAAAACCAATCAATTTTGTTTACGCTGGGAGTATATAATTATTATAATCTCTGTTTGCAACTGATAACGTACTGATACTGGTACGCGATAAGTTGCGTAGTTGCAGGACATACAAAGTTAGATTAACAATCATTATCGTAACTTTTACCGTTCATAATTCTTAACTCTCGCACTTTATTGTATGAACGATGTTTGTTACCACAAGCGAATCTAATGTCCCGCTTGAAACGTGAAGATGATGTGCAGATTTTTCAATAAACTGTGATCAGCACAATCACCGACAATACTAGAAACACTGGTAAAACCAGTCCAGTCAATAAAGGCAACAAAATAGCGCTGTCCTGGTAATAATAGGCGAACTCATGGCGCTGTCCTGACAATGTAAATACTATTCGAAATATTAAAGGTGGAAGACAGTTCAGACAATAAATACAAGATTGTAGATCAGTCCAATTGTAAAAAGGAAAAGGCAATACAGCGACTAAAAGCAATGTAATGGGACTGCCCTGGCAAGACATGTTATTAGTCCAGTAAGTTAAGACAAGACTATAAATCAGTCCAACCAAAAGAGGCAAGACATGGTATTAGTCCAGTCGGTTAAGACAAGACTATAAATCAGTTCAACCTACAAAGGCCAAACATGTTATTAGTCCAGCCGGTTGAGAAAAGACTATAGATTAGGTCTTAACCAATTAGACTAATAACATGTCATGCCTTGGTTGTTTTGACTGGTCTATCGTTTCGTCTTAACCGACTGGACTAATAACATGTCTTGCCATTGTTGGTTGGACTGATCTATAACCTTGTCTTAACTGGCTGGACTAATAACATGTCTTAAATTTGTTGAATGGATTGATCTATAGTCTCGCCTCAAACGACTAGACTAATAACATGTCTTGCCTTTGTTGGTTGGACTGATCTATAGTCTCGTCTTAACCAACTGGACTAATCCCATGTCTTGCCATTGTTGATTGGAGTGATAAATAGCCTTGTCTTAAACGGCTGTACTAATAAGATGTCTTGCCTTTGTTGGTTGGACTAATTTATAGTCTTTTCTTAACCGACTGGACTAATCAAATGACTTGAAAATCTACTGTCATTTACATAAAAATAAAGAATAACTAATAAACTAAAATAAAAGAGTTTCGCTAAATACTGGTCGAATAAAAATCATCTACTTTAATACCATATAGTTTAAATTAATTCCCAATGCCATGCTATCCAAAAATTAAACGATTGATGTTACTCTCTTACAAAAAACATCGCCATGGTAAGAATCCTCTCGAAATCCTCGGTTGTACGAAACCTTAACGAAATAAGTATCGAATACGTTTTTTTGAAACCTATTTTTATTGCCAGGACATTAGGTTACAACGCTGAATTGCCACCATCTGGGGCAAAATGCATAATTCATAAAAGTAATGTAAAATTTGTATATGAAGGTGAACCTGCATCCACAAAAAAGGATGCGAGACAAAATGCTGCCCGCTATATATTAGAAGCAAAATTTATGTTTTGCGCAGAAAATAATACTGAGTTAACAGTCAAAATAAATGATAATGCAAATGTGCACATAATTACCGAGGCACATGCTAGTACTAATAAAATAAAACGTTACGAATGGTTGAGCGCATGTGCAAAATGTTACGAGAGAGGACATTTACCTCCATATTGTTTCCGTCCACGTAGAAACTATAGATACAACATGTAATTTTGCATTTTAAAACACTACAGGTACATAATTTTTTATATAATTTTGTATTCTCCATAGTTATACATGTGCTTTTTTTACATATAAACGTATGCATATGAAATAAATGTGTCTACTTCTTTATTCTCGTATTTATGACGACCCTTCTACCATATGTTCGAACGCAGATGTTCACACTATGTGGGATTCTTAAGCCCCACCTGAATGCTTAATCCCACGTTCGGCTTAGAAGGGATGTGTCACGTCCCGTGACTTCTATATATTTTAATATATTTATTTATATATTTATATATTTGCATGATTATACTGATAAAAACTTAATAAATATAGAGTGAATATTGTTTCAACATGTTGTAAGCTGGCGAGAATAGCTATAGATATAGTCAGAACATTTTAAGTAGTAGCGTATAGCAAATAATTATTTCTGCCCAGCATGTTGGAGAATAAAGAATGCCGATATAGAAATATTGAATACGTTTTAAGCCGTATAGTAAATCTATATATACTCGTGACATATGAAGTATACAGCGACGTTTCAGTATGCATAGACGTGAATTAGGCCCTATAAAGTCAAAAGTACCAGCATGGGTCAGTTATAGTTCTCCTCTATTTTCTGCGGTTTTCTTCGATTCGAGCCGTCTAATCCAGTGATCCCAGATCTGAAACGAGATGCGGTCCAATACTATGACAGGGCTATGTGCGTGTGAATATAGTAGGAGACGCTGTAAATGACTGAGTTGCGCG
>NC_046665.1:15946342-15953757 GCF_010883055.1 Belonocnema kinseyi | reverse complement strand
CGCGCAACTCAGTCATTTACAGCGTCTCCTACTATATTCACACGGATATAGCCCTGTCATAGTATTGGACCGCATCTCGTTTCAGATCTGGGATCACTGGTCTAATCCAGTGTTCAAACTGGAATTTATCGTCTGTTGGTGGGTACACCCTTGTGAAACTGTTGTGCACTGGGAAACCCGAGTCCGGTATTTCCAACTTTTGGTATACTTTTGGATCCAAAATTACCAACCAAATAAGGCTTAACCTGCTTTTGGGACATCCAATTTAGATTATACACCCTTTCTCCCTACTACTATAAAGAGGTCACAGTGCTATTGTGGCAACCTGGACCTTATCTACTCTCCATTGATATTAATAACCGGTAAGCAATAATTATAGTCATTTCTAAAATTCTGTTTGCTTGAACTCCTTGGCCTACAATAAATTTGATCCTTTTATTTTAGCGTACTGGCCAAGGACTAAACTCGTCTTCCGTCAACTTCGTGCAGTATATCAATTCTATTTTTGTAATTATTTATAATAAATTACTTACATATATTATTATTGGCTACTTTTTCCTCTTCCCTGTGCGAGATGTTTAACCTCAACTAAAACGAGGAACCTAATTAAAGAGGAACTATTCTACGGTTTTCATTACGTAACACCCAGTCGACAGGGCCGCACAAACGACAGGGGGATTTCTTTTAAGCCCTATCTTATGTATGCCATACCCGAGCTTGAGTATTTCTTTTGATCGGTTAGAGTTTAGATTAAAGCCCAAGAGTAGTTTAGCCTGTCTGCAACCAGTACTCGTGGTATCCCACTAATACCTTATAGTAAATACAACCAAGTTCATCTTACTCGGATTGACTCAGAGCCCAGTATATCGTCCGCATAGCCTATAACGTGTTGGTCGTGACTCCTTAGCAGATAAAGCAGTTCAGCCACTACCGAGCATTACAGCAGGGACGATAAAACACCTCCCTGCGGGCATCTAAAGTCAATGGTTTTACATAAAGTGGTATTATCCTTATTTCTAGTTCAGTTCTTGTTGGCCAACATGTGGCAGGTCTATTCGACGACTGCAATAGGCACACCATGTTCAAGCATGACTGCCCTGATCACCTCTTCAGAGGAGAAGTTCAAGGCTCCTTCTATTACCATTAAGGTTCCATTCGTTAGGCCTTTCTGCTTCAGTTGTGCTTTCTTCAGGTGCTAAGGACCGTTTCGATCAAATGGCCAGCCCTATAGGCGCGTTTCTCCTAGTAAAGTGGCCTACTTGATAAGAGCTTGTCGCGGATATTTCTATCCATGAGATTTTCCGCTGTTTTTGTAGAAAAAATGCGAGGCTAATGGGACGAAAATGCTTGGGTGAAGAATAACCGATTCTGCCTGTTTTCGGAAGAAAGACTTGTCTCGTACCCTTCCATGCTGACGAAATATATCCCAACGTCTTACTAGCCCTAGAAAGTCTTACAATGGGCCCTAAGATGATCTCTCCATCCCTCTGTAAGAAGACTGCGATATGCCATCTGGACCAGGCGGCTTGTACGAAATGAAGGACTTCAGGCTTACCTGACCCTGGATGAGGTAACAATCTCGTTGGATAGCTATCGTTTCGGGTCCAGTTGTGCGACATGCGGCTTTGTTTGCCTTAGAGGTACCGCCCCCTTTTCTCCGAACTTTGTAAAGCCCAAAAAATATGTCTTGAACAAGGTATCCACGTCTCTGATGGACCTGAGTACCTCTGAGAGTGCACTCCTTAGTTGTTTAGAAAACTGATCATAGTCTATTCTTCGTGAAACTCTAAACTACCGGTACAGAGAGCGATGTGAATGACTTTCTCCCTGACTGAGTTTGGGGTGTTCCACCTCTTAAGTTGATGTTCGTACTGCCCCACAAAGTATAGTGGGAGTTAGCATCGCACCGCAGTAGTAGAGGAAGATCAGTTACCTTGCAATATTCTTCCAGGTTACCTACCTCCAATGGCGGCTTTTGTATCGCTGTCATTTGGAAAGTAAGGCTATCCCATGGCGATCCTTCGTATTTCTTTAAAATCTGGGTTTATCATCATAATCTATCTCGAACATAGCTCCAGCAGCGAGACAACGTTGACTCCCTTTGTCAGTATGCAAACCCTTGATTTGGCCGCCTGAAGGTCCCTGTAACAAGAACCAGCCTCCCCCAAACTCGAATGGTATCTTGGACTAACCAAAGTGTGCTCTTGAACTGCCTGTGTCCAGGCAGGCTTCTTATGTCTCTGGCCAGCAACCCTAAAATTTATCTGCCTAAAATGGTACAATGGCCTGTTGTTGAGCATCGCAAAAACCCTCGCCTGAGACTCACCCTGGCGGACCAAAGGAACTGAAAGGAGCCTCTTTAAAATACCCTTAAAGAATCCACTGAGTCCCTCTTCGGTTTCTCATTTAAAAAACTCCAAAAAACAACATGATCAACTTTTAAATTGTTGTAATTCGGATTCTACGTTAAATTTTCCATTAAAAACTCACGAAGTAAGCGCAATACTTTTTTTGAAGCGTTAAAAATTTAATAAAATGTCATCAACTTTTCCTTAAGGTGACTTCAAGCGCATCCATAACAGCTCAAGTAGTATATTGCGTGCGAAGTTTAAAAATAAGATTATCTTTTACTTGCATCGCACCGTTCTTGTCTGAGGTTTCCACTGCGTCACGCTAGCATCCAGACGAAATTCTTAAAGTTACCGAAGGTACGTTTATTAACTGCTACTAAAAGCAGATGCACTTGAAGCCGCCTTCGGCCCATGTAAATTACAGGTGTTTTATTTTTTAAAGTTTTTGACGCTGTAAGAAAAAGTATTGCGATTACACTGAAAGTTTCTAATGAAAATTTTAACGTAGAATCCGAATTTCAACAGTTTAAAAGTTAATCGTGCTGTTTTTTTGAGTTTTTAAAGAAGGAACCAAAAGGGGACTCAGTGGGGTCTTTAAGGGTACTTTGTGGAGGCTCCTTTCGGTTTCTTCGGTCCACCAGGGCAGGGATATGCACAACTAGGAGATGCTTGATTCTATCCGCTGTGTCCTCTTCTTGAGGCCTATCGTGGCTGTCGCATTCAAAACTCTCAAATTAAAATAGTGGATTTTAAAGATACAGCCAGAAACCCTGCATTTAAAATTGAACCTAATTTAAAATGGGAGTCGTTATCAGCTATCCCAAAAACCCCGGAGTATGTTTTTGCAATTCAATTGAAGCATTTTTTCTAAAGTTAAAAGTATGCGGCCATCATTCTGAATCCGCCATTTTGAATTTCGGAATTCTGACATCGGATTCAGTATCAGCGATCCTAAAACCCACCAAGTATGGTGATATATGTATATTGGAGGAATATTCGAAAACTTTAAGCATTTTTTTTACCTTTTTGGAAAAATGAATTGAGAAAAAATATTTTTAACGCGCCATATTGAATCCATTATTATGAATTTTTCAAAATGCCGCATTACTTTTGAAAGTACGTATCAATTAGATCAATTTGCGCCTTTATTCGTTGCGATTGGTCAAATCAGATTTTAAGGGTGCCATTGCTCCGCTTGACGTGAAATGTCCCACATATATGTATATATTGTAACTAATTTTTGCCAATTAGTCGTTTATATCGAGGTTACGAATTTAGTTGAACTCTTAGATGAGTCCAACAATTTGCCAGAGGGGCGCCAGATAATTTTCACTAAAACTATCAACATTTTCAATGAATTGACATATTAATTAAATGCTCAGACCGCTCTAATAAAGTGGTGTGAGTAAGGGTGTAAGTAAGGGTGTGAGACTCGCTCGAGGCCATTTTATTTAACTTTCCATTATGGCATGGTTTGGTCCAAATGACCACTAATCGGCCTGAACCGAAAAAGATTTAAACTCTTAAACGGGTGGAAAACCCCGTCATTTTGATTGGGAACTATGAGTTCCAATTAAATAGCGACAAACGAGAATTGAATTTACGCAAAGAAGAATTTAGTCATGACCTTGTCCGAGTTCAGCAACTAACTAATTTCAACGGTGTGTGCCTACCATTTCAGTACACGTCGTTGAACAACAATTTATAAGCTACCGCAGACATAAATTTAATTACAGTACAAGTCCGATAACTTTCCAACTTCGGGGCTGTAGGGGCGAAAAATTTCAGGAATCGCGGCTTTATCGGATGCGCCCCCTATTAGCACGATATTGGGTGTGCACATGCATAAATCATGGGCGCCAATCATGAGCAAAATAGTATACGTGGTGGGAGAACTATAATTAGTGTGTGTGACGTACGTGTGATGACGCTTTAAGCGCAGTGTACACTTATCTGACGTAAAGTTATCGGACTTCTACTGTAAAGAGCCCTACCTGGCAAAGTCCGGCGACCTCGTGTCGTTCCTCTCATTTTTAATAATTTTAATGAATCTCCTCTTGCTTTAAATTTAGGAATGTGGCAGCTGACTTTCTTTTTCCTTTAAGTGTTTCGTCGGAGCTCAGAATAACGAATGTCTACAGAGTGGCGTCTCGGTTCGTCGCCTCAAGTGAGACGCGGAGCGCCACTTGTGTCACGAAATTGACACTAAAGATTAGTGGAGAGAGGGAGAGAGGCACGAGGGAGCGGGACAGTCGCCAGATAGTTTCTCCGCAGCGTGGTGACGCACCGTTGATCCACCAATTGCACGGCTTGGCCCTGGTCGTATCCCAGTCGCTGCTGTTCCCGGGTGAGCTGACTCCTGTCAACACACAGAATCTCTACAGCCGCATGATCCTGTGTTTCCCAGCACTCTTGTGCGATCGGGAATCTAATCCACTGCACATGTGCTGGGAAATCTCCTCTTTTTGGTCCATGACTAGGTCTCCCGTACAATGGGGAGACATGTACAATGGGACATGTAACAAGGTTTATTTACCAATTAACAAACAGAATATAATAAATTCAAATATTGAATTTTTTTCGAGGTTGGCATTTATGTCATAAGAATTAGTTGATTCGCTATTCTGGGCTCGCTTCCCCAGCGACTCTCGCCGTAAGATTGACAGCGATGGTAATAAAGCACTCTTGGTGCCACATTTTGCCTTTGGATGTAGTTGGTTCCCGCATGAGTTTAACAACTAGATAGTATGTGTACTAGATGCTCAGTGTGTGCAAGGCAGGCCCTGCAGCTATCATCGGGAATGTCTTGGCTCAAAATGCAGATACTTTGCTTCCCGCCGATAGTTTGGAAGGCCAAGTTTGCCAAATGAGATGTTTATATCTGCTTCGCAGAGTATCCTTCATAGATGTGTCATCTTGAATGCGGCTCTGTTGCACGTCAAAGTATGAATAACTCTCTCCGGTTCAAACGTTTCGTTTAGCACTTCTATCGACGAGTGCAGAGTCTTCAGGGCTGCCATTAAGTTTTTTTTTGCTTCAAATAAACCTTACAAACACACACACACATATATAAATATATATATAATTTTTCATTTTATTTAATAAATAAAAAAAAAGGTTTAATCTCCATATCCGAGAGGACCTTGACTTCAATTCAATAAATTAGAAAAACAGGTATGTATCCTGCAAATTACGCGCCTCCGCTACTAAGCTATAAGACGATGGACGAATACGCCACTGCGAAATTCATTCATTACTCTGAGCTCGCAGGTAGAGCACTGCCTGGAAGGCTTGATATAAGGTAAATTGAAAATATAACAGAGATTGAGGAATGTCCATGAGAGGAAGCACCAGAGGACGTCGGGCGTTGCTAGGTGGGCTCCCTTACTTTATGTGCTTTTTTATTTGAATAATATGTCACAATTCAACGTCGTGTGTCGAAACGGTAGCCACACGCCGTTGCAGTTTGTTAGTTCCCAACTTCGGTCAAAGTCACCATGTAAGTCAATTTCAGAATTCATAGCCGACTCATTGTGTTATTTTCATTTAAAAGTTTACGACCAGATCCTTAAAGGTTTTTTCTACCATGTAATTGCGCATCCAAGCAACTAACGTTAATTAATCTAGTGGTCAGTCGGGCCACGCACAGTAAATAAAAATTAAACTCATTATATCCAATCACGTGTGAAAAGCAGCTTAGTCTCTAGTTGATATAAAAAAAGTTTGAACTCGAATCAAGTGTAAAAAGTAGCTTAGTCTCTACTTGATTTAGAAGTAACAAGTAAAATGGAGAACTGAAAGGAACGTAGTATCAGAGGTTCGGCACGTTATTATAATGACTGGCATGCAAAGTTTGAAAAGCCTTACGCTAGCGAGAAGGAATTTTCATATGGCTCACGGGCGGAAGAAAGAAAACAATGCAGGCATTACACCAAAGATATGTCAAACAGAGCTCTAATTTCAATGTTCAATCGTTATTCGCATTTAATTATCCAATATTATGGGATATAAAAGACATGTAGCTTTCGCCCTATTGGAAAAAATATATATTTTTTTTAATCATAAACTTTGTTGTTACTTCATGATTATGCTATTCGGAGCCCTTAGTGGAAGGAATGGAATAGAAGACAACCTTAACAGAGAGGTACGGGCGTTTGGCAGAACAAATCAAAATTTTCGAGTTGGGTGACGATAGTCCGGAAACGTGAGATCGACAGGGTCAACGGGAAGTGAGTCTAAAGAGAGTGAGAGATCATAAAGTTTCGCTCTGCGTGCATACGGACTACGATACGAATGAGTTGATCGGGTCGTAAAGAAAGGGGTGGTGGTGGTGTGTGACAAGACTTTGGTGTCTCGAGGAAGGTCTGTCGGGTCCCAGTCTGTCGGCGAGGTCGCATGACACGGAGAGGGGGGCGTCTACTCCCAGTGGGAGTTATGAGGCCACAAAGAAGGGGTGATTCCATTGGAGATAGGGGGCGATGGGCTTCAAGAGGGTTGACATTGGCTAGAGAAAGATGGAGGTTAGCTGGAGAAGGAGGCTCACTTTCCTGTTGGGGCGAACTAAGTGGCGAGAAATCCAACGGAATGTCTAGGTATTCCGATTCTCCGGCGGGTGTCCGATCCAAACGAGGTTCCCTGCGTGCAGCAAGAAGGTCATCAAGCGCGGTCTCGTGTCCAAGGTGTGCGGAGTTTTAGTTCGTGACTCCAGTGCGAGCGGCCGTTCTAGTTCTTTCGCGTGCACCTGGCGTTTGTGCTTTCCTGGTTTTTTTTCCATCCCATGCCTTGCGGAACGTCATTATGAAAACAGTTCATTCGAAAACGAAGATTAAGGAGAAAAGCGAGTGCGGATGACACGAGAATAGGTCTACACTCTTCGCGCTGGTCCTAAAAAAGGTTTTGTTGTCTGGCCGCGGAGTTAAAAGGGGGGAGGTGAAATAAAATATTTTATCAATAGATCAGAAACACGTCAGAAATGAGATAATTGCCATTAAATCGTGAATGGGGTTAAATCGCACGACCATTATTACATACAGCGTCGCAAAATATCGGGCGGGGGGGGGGGGG
>NC_046665.1:15945833-15946213 GCF_010883055.1 Belonocnema kinseyi | reverse complement strand
GGACTAATTAAAAACGAACAGAAATACGAAAAACCCGGATTAATAATATCAAAAGTGCACAGCAAAGAAAGCTAAACACGTGAAAACATTAACAGATAATGAAACAAAATATAGAGAGGGGAGGGGGGTATATAAAAGATGCTCAGCTATGAGGAAGAGGAGGTAGGGCTCATTCAGCTCTTATGCCATTTCAAATTATGAAATTCACCACGAAGCCGTGACGTTCGAGCGTGAAGGGGAGGGGGAGGGGTACAATTTAGTAGGGAAGGAAACATTTTACGAGCAATAAGATATAATTATATCAATAATACGGAATAAGGAAAGTTAAACGCGTGAATTTCACAATTACATAACAACACAAAATTGGGGAAGGGGGGGGG
>NC_046665.1:15942704-15945733 GCF_010883055.1 Belonocnema kinseyi | reverse complement strand
AGTCAAACGCAGTACGAGAGTAAACAAATCATGAATGCACAAAATATAATAATGTCAAACGCACACAACAAACAAGTTTAGACCCATGAATACCACAATATATAACAACACAAAATATGGGTGATCATAGGCTTGTAGGTATGAGAAAAAAGAAGTGGGACAACAGCGTCTATAGTGACTAGATCTTTACAGACATATACGTAACATATACGTAACATATACGTAGTACTCTGGAGCATAAATCTACATCATTATGTCTGTGCGTATAATATTTGGGGGGGGGGGGCTCACCGTGTAATGAAGATCCGCTTTACAGATGGTGCTGTGAAGCGCAACATTTCGTTTTCTGCTTTAAAAATAGTCTTGCAGCTGTCTAACGTGTGACTCAGACAGTTTTTTGACATCTACAACGCCCCTACCCCCTATATTTCGTGGCAGAACTACCCTTTGAATCACTGAATTTTTGTGCTGCATTGGGTACTTTGTCATCTCTAAGCGGACGATTTTGTTTAACTGTTTAAGATCGGTGTTGGACAATATGATGGCTCGAAATAGTGCTTGCTGACAGGGATAACATAGTTGTTAATTGCCGTGATTTTATTTGTCGAGTTGAGAAAACTCTTCACAATTAATCTGAGTATCGTAGTATGTAATTTTCGAACTCGTTCTCTAGCTCTGCGATCCCTAATTCATCTCTGACTAAATGCACTGTTCTGCATATGTCTAGCCCGAGCTCCATGTATATATAATTAGAAAACTGCTTTGTGACATCGATCACTTGCTGCAGTTTTTGGGCTAAACTACCGTATAGCTTCAGGTCATCATGTACAGAAGATGGTTTACTTGATGACCATCTTTATTATCATGAATTCTGAACCCATGAGAAATGTTTAGAGTTTTGCTCAATGGGTTCAACGCTAAACATAAACATAGTGCACTAAAAGAGTCTCCTTGAAATATCTACGTCGCGAATCGTATTGATATAGTTATCCTTGGTTGCGTATGATTAAAGTACTTGAAACTTATACTGTATAGCCTCGTCGAATGACTTAGAAGGTCAAGAATGCGTGGGCAGGTTTGTAACGTTTGAAGACTTCACGCAAGTAGTCATGCGGCACGGAAGGAAACGCGTGCTTATAGTCAGTTTATGCCATGTATAAGTTCCTTTGATGCTTACGAGCTTGAGTCATGACAACAGTGTCCATAGTGACTAAATCTGCACAGTCTTGCAAAATTTTACAATATCCTTTTTGTTGTTCTGTAAGGATGCCATTTTCGTCGCAATGAGAATATAACTTATCTGCAATGATAGTCGTAAGACATTTATAAATTGTTTGGAAGACAGGCTGTTGGTCCAAATTCAGATTGATTTTGAGCGTCTGCTTTCTTTAGGTAACATATAAGTAGTACACTGGAGCATAAATCCTGGCATGAGAGCTGGGTGTTCAATGATCTTCTGATCTCTTCTTCCTTGCTTTCCAGTTAATTGCCTTTTACAAGACCGCTAAAACATTTACAGCTGTAACGTTTGTCAGCTGCATTTTAGGGCTAACGCTTGTCCTTGCTTTCTCCAGTTTCAACCACGCAGTGTCAAAAATGTATCTGTACATTTTTTTCCCGAACACCCGACCAGTGTTTGTCATATCTATCAATTGAGGGACTTTGATTTATCAGCTTTCTGGTTCTATTTTCTTTTTTATATTGAGTTAATAGACCTATTTCGCAACTTACTTTGCTGACATCCATATCCAACCTGATCTTCCATGGTGGATCTCGATCCCCTGCTGGGACAAATACTGGATTTGCAGGACTAGTTCTGCGAGCATCAATAGGTTGAAGAACAACATCTATTGCCCGTGCTAGACCGTATAATGCGGCTTCCTCTAACTGATGTTCATTGCCGTTGTTTTTTCACGCCAAATCAACCTGTTGTTTAATCTCCATTGCTCGGTTTTCTGTGATGTGTAGATTAGTCCTCATGTCCTTCAACTTAACGATAAGATCTCATAGTGCGACTTTCTGTATATGAGGATACATTGCAGCAAATTTAGTTCTTAAATTGTATCCTTTTTCCATTTTTATTTCAAACTTCGCACTGTCGAAATAGAGATGCACCAATTCCTCTCTCATTGTGCTATCCCAATTGATGCTCTCCCACGGTATTTCTATCGAGGTGGTTGGCTGCAAATAGCTAATGCTAGCCAAAGCATCTTCAGCAGATACAGTTGATGTGCCACTGCTTACCGTTTGTCGCAGATGTTCTTGCTGGCTAGCTGTTTGATTAGTAAGATCTGCTTGACCATCTCGCAGCACACCATCGCCACCGTCCCGCATGCTGTGGCTCCAAAAGCGCCGCGACGATCCTCGGGAAGCGACAAGCGTGTCAATATCTTTTATATACTCTTCATTATTTTTTGAGTTTTGGTGGTTTTTTGGTGGTTCATTTTTGCACGGGGCTGTCCCGTTATATATCATTAGTCACGGACGCATTTTTATAAAGCAATCAAGTGATCTGATGAGAGCAGTCTGCCCAGACATATTGGACAAAGCCTGGTTTGACCCCATCATTGACGGACTGGGTTGCAGTCAAGTACACGATGGGGGGACCTACAACTTAAGGTGGGTTCCGAACCACCAGAACCTCGGTAAAGGTACATTGAAAAATTTCCAGAGGTACCGGCTCAGGGATCGAACCCCGAACCTCTGAGGTGAAGTCCGAGGGTCTAATTATATGATTTATCGATAATTATGATGACGAAAGGATTCGGGCCGACGGCATTTTTGGCAAAATGGTATTAAATTCTTTTTAAAACAATTGGTAAAAAAATCCATACGTCTTTCTTTCTCGCAATAAGTTGGCCAGCTTATTAGGAAAAATACAAAGTATAAAAAATTCATTTTGCTTTAAGGGCTTCTGTGATTAGGAAAGAGAGAGGAAGAGAAAAAGGCAGAGAAAGGAGAAATGAGTGATAAAGTGAAAAGGAGAATAACAATGAGAGAGATATATTTGCGCGTGAGCATGGGGGGGG
>NC_046665.1:15923980-15942694 GCF_010883055.1 Belonocnema kinseyi | reverse complement strand
GGTGAGCGAAATCTTTATGAGAGAAAAGAAAACAGAAATTTGGGCATTGTGGCAAGCGAGTGTTGAGAGTGCAGCCTGGCTAGCAGTTGGACCCGAGATTTCTGAATAGGGGTAATAAAAGTAACTTGAACCCTGGAAAAGAGTAATAAATTTACACTTCAATCGTCATTCAAAAATTCGTTTTAAAGCAAATAGGCTAAAAGAAGGTCGTCTTTAAGGATGGCTTGGAATGAAAAGTATTTTTTATTCTCAAGTTCAACACTTGGGTGCTTTGAAAAGGGAAAGGGCTCAAGCAGATGTACTTGTAAAAGAGAAAACTCAAAATCCAAACTAATCGATATAATCTTTCATGATAGTGACGCGTATCAACTTATACCCAAGATACAAGATACACTCTTACAGCATTAGCCTTAATAGCTCTCTACTAAATTTTCCCAAGGAAATCGAGTCAATTTTTGAGAATAAAAAGTTCCGCATATACTGGAACTTCATATTCTCGACAATTGTTTCTGTGGCTCACTCGAGGCCTAGCATAGTTCTCCTTGACTTCGAGGAACGAACCATGTTTCTTATCGAATTTTATGCAGAAGCTGACAAAAACATCATAGCCAAAGTAAATTAAAAGAAAGAACGGTATGGAAACCTTATAAGAGAGTTGCAACGGTTATACCTGAAATATTTTGTTAAATTATTCGTCCTTATCAGCGACGCTCTGGGATGTGCTACGTTTTCACTGGCTACTAGTCTGAAAAGCATCCATTCGTTTTTAACAAAATTCTAACACACTTGTATCCTACATGACTGTATGAATGTTACCTTTTTGTTGCGTAGCATTTACGCAACGTATCTGCTGCGAATTAAAGTCATTGTAGAAGACGGCTAAATTCAACATTTCTAATTAAGACATGCATGTTTACATATTTTAGGTATTGTCCATATGAAAAAATATACCAGAATAAATCCTAGATTTCGACTTAAAGCATGAAAATAAATAAATAGTAAATAAAGAAATGTCGTCAAAAAAACATAATCTAAAATAGTAGTTATATTTTTTTTTGAAATATATTTGATGTTTCCTCTTTAAATTCTACATTTATATTCATAATTCACAGTATAAACATGCTCTTGATGCCATAGCTATTTTTACACATACTATTTTGAGTAGTTTAAAGGCCATTTTTAAGGACTCTAAGCGAAATTATTCAGTTTTGAATGTTTTCCATATGAATCGGTTTCGTCTAGTCTGAATGAAGTGGGTTCTAAAAGAAAACAAAAAATAAGTAAAAAATAAAACTTTTTCTTAAATATGCTAAGGCTTAGAAACATAAAGGAATTTTAATTAATTAAATATACAGTTTAAAAGATATAATTGACCAATCATAAAACAACAATATTCGAAGTCATTCCAAAAGTTATGCAGCCCTGGCGCCACTAATTTAATGTCCTTCAATTTAATTTTCTAAATTCAAAATCAGACAAATCTTGAGTTATGCAAGTGAGCACCGAGCTTAAATCTTAACTCTTTGAGGCGTAGTTGCATTTATTTTTACGATCTTTTTACTATAATATTTGCAAGTAATGTTTTTTCCATCATTCAGTCCGCGATATTGGATCCTCCATTTTGAATTTCGCGATTCTGTCAACAGAATAATATTCAGCGACCTTGAAAATCCCTAAGTTAAGATTTTCGAGTCATTCTTATTTTTTTCCATAATTTTAGCCCGCCCCATTAGATCCGCTAATTTGAATTTTGCAAATTCCTCATACCTGACCCCATTTTCGAAATCAGCGACCTCAAAAACCTTTATATACCTAGTTTCGAAGAATTTTACTGGGAGGAAAAATGTGTGCTTCAAAGGGATACTTGACGGATTCTCTTCAATTTTCAGAATTATTCATTTCAAAGTTTTCGTAATTAAGCTTAGCCTGTACCCCAATCAGATTTACAGAGAATATTAATTTAGCCTTTAAAGCGGAGAACGGTGCACGGTTTATAAAGCAATGTTAAAAAAAACTCTTGTTATCCCATTGATGAACTAAGATGTTAGGATTATCCACCAGACAAATTCCCGATTCGCATTATGATCTGCTAAGGTTACAACCCACCATTGCATCCAGCGTGTTACTCCTCGCTTACTTGTTCACGCCTGGGATTATTTCTCAAAAGGCTGGCGTACCTGAGACATTTGAATTGGACAGTGTAAACAGAAATAGTAAATTTATTCTTTCAGATTCCCCACAATAAAATGAAGCTGTTATCCCTTTTGGTTCCACTTGAGAAATTTTCCATTGAGCTTATGAGTCTAAAATTCAAAGATGACAAAAAATCTTTTATCGAAATTAAAAAGTTTGGTCTGTTTAAGTTGTAAATTCAAGTATAATTATAGATTTACTTCTATTTTGTAACTTATACTTTAATGTTAAAAAGTCAAACTAATTTTTGTTGTCGATAAAAATTTAACTATTTTGTTTTATTTGTCTGTTTAATTTAAAAACTCACCTGGTTTGGTAAAAATTTCATTTTTAATGGATGAATATTCAACTTTATTTGTTTAATATTCGTATTTTTAGTTAGAAAATGAAATTTCTTTTACAAATAGTAAATAACAATTGAACAATTATTCATTTGTGAGAACTTAAAATAAAAAGCATTTAACCTATAATTTTAAAAATGTTATTTAAACAATTTTATTCTTTCAAGTTTCAATGCTTGAAACAATTTATGAAACTTATAATTTTTTTATTTTGTTCAGTGTCTGGCCAATCGCTATTGGACATCTAAAAGGCAACTTTCTCACCTTCTAGCCCAGGAACAAAACATGAAACGCCATTAAACCCGATCACAAGGCAAATACATAGGCCTTGGAAGTATGATCTGCGTACTAGTTGTGTACTTCTTACGGAGTCATCTAAGGATATTAGACTCAACTGTGGAGACGCTCCTCTGTGGTCGATGCAAAAGAAGCCGAACCGTTACTATTCCGGATATCAATTATGGATCTCAACCCTTAAGCTCACCAGCAGACTACAAAGTGCCGGTGGTTACACCGAGGGCACCACTAAGGCAACCACATTACAGTGAATTAGTGCAGAGCTGTGAAGAAAAATTAATCCACTCAGGGAATGCTAAAAGTGATAGTGCACTACGAAATCATTGTATTTAGAAAATGAGGGAATTCTAAAACATGATTTAACGACACTACTAAGTAGTTTAACTGTATGGCAGTTGTGCTCTATGGCTTCTGTGACAGAAGAGATACTCCAAAAGAAGTTGCGGTTATATTAGCATGTAATAAGTTAAACCAATATTATATAATATTATAATCAATATAATATTATATGTCAGTATTTCAGACCCTGCAAAAAAATATTAGAAATTATAGTACTTTGCTTCCAAAACTTCACTGGGGAAATGAGGTCATAATAAGAAATCAAACCTGTAAAATTACCGAATGGCCAACCTCGGGATTCCATAACAAATAGATAAATTGTTTTTGTTTAATTCTCCACTACTGCAGAATAGAGTTGCCAGATTCTACAGTATATGAGAGACTACGCCATGGACCAAGAAGAGAAGGTTTCTAAGCACATGCGCAGTGAATGAGATTCCCACTCGTACAAGAGTGCTAGCAGCCTCCTGGCTCTTCCTACCCAGCCTATGCTTTGGAAGTAACGTGAGAGTTGACCACGGCCACGGTGGTGCTGATTGTTCATTTTTTCAAAACAAAATTTATTATGAAAAAATGTAAGTTGCTCGAGTTTTATATGAAAATTCGGTTCACTTTTTGGCAGGCAGTTCAAATAGAATTTCTGTCATCCCTATTTAAATGTTGATATTATTATTTATTGTCTTGATTAAAATGAATAATTATATTAATATTACATGATATGATTATTTATTATTAATAATTTAACATTTAAAATACGTTTAAAAATATTGTTTTGAGTTACAAACGAAAAAAATATGAAATTATATATAGCCTAAGAACGAACTAGTATACAAATTCATTTTTTCTTGAAGTTTAATCATTGATTTGTTAATATCGCACTGCCATTGAAATTCTATGATTATTATAATACTTGAATAAGAGAATTTTACTAAAAAGTAAGGCTTTTCACGGTCGATAAAATTGAAAAGCTTTAATGGAAAATAAAGTACTTCAAAATAATTGTCATTTTTATCACCCTTTTCTTTTTAATTTTTGAGTGAAATTGAATTTATTGTTTTACTCATGGAGTTTTTATTTTTCAGCTAAGACTTTTTGTTGCTGTTTCTATAAAAAACGGCATAAGAAAGGGACATTTAAAAAAGTATAACAATGGTGAAACATAGATAAAAGTGCATTATCAATTGCTAAATATATAAAAAACAGTTAAATTAAATAATTATTTAAATAATACTTTGTGTGCTATATTAATATAAAAATTAATAAAAATAGAACCGACTGCCTTTTTTGCCTCAATGTTTTTATATTGGAAAAATTAATTTTGTAAGTATATATACTCTAAATAAATAATTTTTCCAATACAAAAAAATGGAGGAATATTAATATTTATATATATATATATATAAATTCTCCAATATAAGGTCATCAGGGTCGAAATTCTTATGATAGATTGCATCCCCCGCTTTTAGTTTGATTTCATCGCGAAAAATCGCTATTTGCCACAGTTTTATTATTTTTTCATCCTTAGGCAGAATAATATATTTACATGTTTTAGTGCCTGACTGCTTGTGACTGTATCCACATTTGCACCCGATAATTACACATTTCACCATTTTTTAAAACAAATTTTTGTTCACTCGATGTCAAACTCTTGTACTTTCCCGTTATTACTAGTAAAAATGGTTAAAAACGTCTTTTTCAACACTAAAAGTGTAAATATTTACATTATCACATGCATTTGTGCAGCTAGTCGGCCCAATGCACAGCTAGCGCTACCGTGGCCGCGGTCAACATGTCCATCATTTTCAACTCAGAGTGCCAGGGGGCTGAGTGCTAGGAAACACAGGACCAAGCGGCCGCGGAGAATCTGCAGTTTGTCAGGATTCAGTGCATCCACGTGAAAAACAGCGAATAGCGCACGACCACCAGGGATGGGAAAGTGAAATACTCTAGGTAATTTTCGTAATTTTTTACGCTAAATTACTAGGTATATTACATGTCTAGTTTCTTATACGATGTAAATTACGGGTATATGGGTCTTTACGTTCTGCGGTTCCTGTTCCCCTCCACATATATAACATCTTAAACTTGTTTCCCATTGTAAACATCATTTAAAGTAAACTTTAAAAATCATATAGGTACATAGGTTTGTTATAATGAAGTTGTTTAATCAGCGTATGTTTTATTAGGTATAATTTTTTGACGAAATTCAATATAAAAACATATGAACAGCTTTTAAGGAATTAAATATTAAACGGATAAATATTTCATTATGATCATATTTCGAAATTATTGACATACTGTGTCCAAGAAGGAGCTTACAAGCAATATTCTTTAATATTATGTTGCAAGAAATACATTGCGCTACATTTGTATGATTTTGATTATTTTTATTTACGTGCATACATTTAAAATAAATCTCATGCCATATAATTTATAGAAGCCCGAAGTGTTTTTATGTATGCTATGTTTCAGTTTAGTAGACATTATTATTTTTAATTAAAAATATTCACATTGGAAACAAAGATCCTATGAATGCCCGTACCAGAAATTCAAAAAATTGTGGTTACCCACAGTTTTACAGGTCCGCCATCTTAGCACGTAATGTACCATGTATTTTACCGAGTTTCTACGTGAAATACTTGACTTAGGTATTTTACGTAAAAAAGCTCCAGTTACGGGTAACTGCATATCCCTGACGACCAGTGCCACTGTCTCACTTCCTTGGGCTCATTTCACTCTACCAATGCAGTGGCGTTCCGATTCTGAGATGAGACGATTGATGGAGTCGCTACTGTGACATTCATTCGTTACTCTGAGCTCGATTTGTGAAAATTACCTCGAAGACGTAAAAAACAACCACAAAGATTAAAGTAAAAAGACAGCAATAAAATACCACTAGATGTAGCACCAGAGGACGAAGGCAGTTTCCAGGTTTGTTTCCCTTACTTTTCTGTTCTTTTAATTAAGTAATCTGTCGCATTTCAACGTCTTGTGTCGAAGTGGTAGACATACGCCGTTGAAACTTGTTAGCTGCTGACCTGGGTCAATGACATAATTGAAGTCTAACTAAAGCATTAATAGTCGATTCAGTGTTTTACCAATGAAGTAAATGTTTCGACCGGATCGTCACATCCATATTGGGACACGGGTGTATATTAGTTAAAAAGTACTGATTCCATAATAAATAAATTTTATTATCCATCTTAAATAAGATGCATAGTTCCGGTGTATATTTAACCTATCAATCTTTTGCGTTACTACTTACCCCGCCACCCTTCCGGGGCGGCCGAACACAATTTAATCCTCACACCACAAGGTGGGGTGTTTAGACACCCCAAGGCCCTATTTTCGCGAATGATCTAGGCCTGGAGCGTCTCAAGGGGTAGGGATCTCCATAGCCTCCTCTTCAGTTGTCCTCTGCACGTGGGAATGGATAAGGGTCACTAAGTCATGATCCAGATGTTTTGAGAAGCGATCATATGAATTCTTACTGTGCTATTTGAAACATGAGATACGTATCTTTTTCATGTTTTTAAGTATCTTTTTGTGCTGTTTTTTATGCTTATGTTTACGAAACTGCATTTTTTTGGTCCATATATATTTTCGTTAGTGCAAGAAGTTACTTAATCATTTATTATCCTTTATGAAATATATTATGCGTTAGGGACTATGTAAATAGCCTTTGTGTTTCCTATAACTGAAAAAATCTAATAAATGGAATTTTCTCTTTATAATTTAGCAGGAAATTATTGAAAAAGTCCTTTTAATAATTGTATAATTTTGTGAACTACCTTAGAAACAATATTATACCATAAATCATTCATAATTTGTTTCAAAACGACTGGGGTGTGGAGACACCCCACCTTGTGGTAAATGAGACTCGTCTCGCCTTGTGGTGTGAGGATTAACTATATCGGAGGTCATCTATGAAATATTTAAAGTATTAACTTTTGGTAGTTTTTGACCATAACTACCTGGCGCTTTTCAGGCACGTTTTTGGTCTCCTTTACGACATACACTATAATTTTCGTCCTAACTCCCTTGAAAACAAGCATGTAAAGCGAATAAAGGATGTTTGGTGTTCTTGACAATTTTAAATTATAAGTGAAAGGAAGAAATAACGTACTTTGTAAAAGGGAGACTGTAGGGTGCAGCGACACAATTTTTAAAGGGTGAATATAAGTTTGAAGTGATAACTTTTTATGGTACGGTGTGAACTCGCAAAACTGATTTATGGTAATGGTAACGCTTCCAGGGTACGCTTCCTCTTCTCTATCTCTCTTTCGTTTCTTCCACTGACTGGATCTTGCAATTTCTCTTTCTCTCTATCTCTCCTTCGCTTCTCATACTCCTCTTCATTTGGCCACTCTCACTCTGTTCTTCTCTTCTTTTCCCCCCACTCTTTTGCTCTCTTTATATCTGTTCTTCGCGCTGATACATATACTGATACGTTGACAGTATTAGCAGAGTATTTTAAAGTGAAACTTCTTTTAGGACGAGAGTAAATTAAATAAACGGGGGCACCGAGCGACCGAATGACTGCAACACCGGCAGGGTCTGGATCGAAATGGCTCTCTGTATCTCTCTTAATTTTCCCTTTAAGTATTTTCTCTTTCTCGCCTTGCCCTTACCTTTTCCTTTTAACTATCCTTTCCCCTTTTCACCCTTTCTCATGTTCCCCTTTTTTCCTTTTCCCTTCTATTTGTCTCATTTCCACTTCCATTTTCTTTCTCCGTTCACATCCCCATTTTCCCTTTCCTTCGCCCATTTCACTTTTCCATTTTATCCTTTTCTCATTTCCCTTTTCTCCTATTTTTCACATTTTCTCCTTTTATTTTCCTCTTTTACCCTTTTCCTTTTCACTACTTCCTGTTTTTCATTTTCTCTTTTCCTTTTCTCCATTACTCTTTACTGGTGTCCTTTCCATTTTCTTCATCTTCTTTGAACCTTTACCTTTTCACCCTTCCCCAGTGATAAACTTGTGATAAGTCACAGTTGTACACAGTGAAAAGTCCTTTCCATTTTCTTGGTCTTCTTTGAACCTTTACCTTTTCACACTTTCCCAATCTCCTTAACCCTTTTTTGCATTTTCCCTTTCCGCTTCTCTTGTACCCTTTCTCCTGTCTCCTTTCTTCCTCTTCCCTTCGCCTCACGACAGCTCACGTGCTTTTCTACATATTTTTATCTTCATGTAGAACTAACAATTAATACGGAGAACTTTAATTCAAATGGAACATACAGCGACAGAAAACCGTGCCCCAAAGAACTGTATTTCATAATATTTCAATATTTATTGGCATTTAATTATCCAATACTATGGGCAATAAAGGACCTATGTGTAGGGTTAGAATATAAAAAAGTATTTTTCCAAATCAGAAACCTATACCCAAGATAAAGAGAGTAAAGTGAAGTGAACAAGCGAGGAAGTTTCAGTAAGAAGCGAAAAAACTTACCCGCAATAAAACATAAATAAATAACAAAATAAAATTTTTGGTTATCAGTTTTGTTCTCCAGGCTGACCTCAATTTTTCACATGTGATTTAATAAAAAAATTTTGTTGTAAAGCTAGAGCTGAGAGAAATATTTATTGGAGAAAAGAAAACAGAAATTTGGGCCTTGTAGCAAACGAGTGTTGAGAGTGCCGCCTGGCTAGGAGTTTGGCCCGAGATTTCTGAATCAGGGTAATAAAAGAAATTGAATCCTGGCAAAGAGTAATAAGGTTCCACTTAAATCGTAGTTTGAACATTCGTTTTAAAGGAAATGGGCCAAAAGAAGGTCGTCTTTAATGATGGCCTGGAATGAAAAATCATTTTTATTCTCAAGTTCAACACTTGGGTGCTGCTTAATGTTTATGTTTATAAAGAATTAATTTTGCCAGATCAGGAATAGACAGAGAAGAATCGTTAGACATAATGAATAGTTCAAGTTTTATTTTAAGTATAAAATACTTGGCAGACTAGGGCCATTTTTGAGAACCACACAGATCACTCACTCATTTATATAGACATTTTTGTAACATATAAGATTTAATGCCTTTATTGAGTTAATCACTTTACTGATCCGAAAAGATCGGACCACGATCTGTCGCGATTCACTGCTGCTCGCGCCTTTGTTTTCTTAAGCTACAAGGCTATCATCGCACACTCAACTGAGAAATCACGTGACTTTAAACATACCTTTGAATAATAAGGAAACTTAAAATAGCTTTGAAATAAACGACGTCGATAAATTGAATAATTTTCAATCGCAGAAAATCTCATAAAGACGAAACCTTAGAACTTTAAACATACCGCCTGCCTCTTGAGTGGCAACTGCACGATAAAAAAAAACTATAAGTGCTTAATCGAGTATTTCTCAACAACGCAAATGCCGCCCGCCGTAAAGAAACAGTATAAATGTAACAAGAATTTAATAGTCTTAGCCGCCCGCCATAATCCACAAATTTTACAGAATAATTTCTCTTAAATCTAATTAATAATAGTTGTTCACATTTTGCTTATTTCTTTCGCTCTTACTGGTAACAGATAAATCTGAGTAATCGGACGTTCGTATTCCGAAACGGCAGTTTTTACGCAAACAGAACCTACTAAACCGTCCTTACCCTTAGTGCATTTAATTATACGGCCTAACAACCATCTAGAAGGTGGTAACGAATTATGTTTCACAAGAACGATATCACCGATCAAAAGATTTAGATCTTTGTTGAACCATTTGTAGCGCTTTTGTAAAGACTGTAAATAATCAACAGCCCATCTCCTCCAGTAAATCTCTGAAATTGTTTGTAATAACTGCCATCGATTTAAACGATTTTCCGAAGATAGGAAAAGTCTTCAGGATGATTTGAAAGAGGGGCAACAGGACGGGAATTGAGGCAAGCTTCTATATGAGTAAGAAGGGTATAAAACTCTTCGTATGTAAGAGTATGTGCACCTGCAATTCTTTTCAGAAGGAAGGAGGTATGAAATGCCAAGAAGTAGCTTAAATTGCGAACTCATTATACAAATTAGCATTCAGTTTAAGATTCAAACGGCAATTTTTTAATTCCCGGTAAGCACCGTGAAATGTCATACCAATATCATTGTACAAGTCTACTGGTCTTCCTCGCCTTGAAGAAAATCGCTGAAAGGCGGCGAGGAAAGCGGCAGATGAATAATCAGAAACGAGTTCTAAATGGACAGCTCGCGTACAACAACATACGAAAAGCGCAACGTAAGTTTTGTAACTCGTTCTGCCACGGCCGGAAGCAAAGCGAACATTAAATGGGCCTGCATAGTCCACACCAGAATGTGTGAATGGACTATGTGGGGTTACTCTAAATTCAGGTAAGTCCTCCATAAGATGTTGAGACAGAGCCGCTCCCTCACATGTGCACTCCAGACAACCCTTGATCAGTCGTTTAACAAAAGAGCGACCTCCGAAAATCCAGTAATGCTGTCTGAGCGTATGTAAAGTTAATTGCTGACCACCGTGTAAAGATCGAAGGTGAGCATGCGTGGCGATAAGCTCACCTATGTGGCGCCACGGCAAAATAATAGGATGGTTCTCATTAAAACTGATAGAAGCATGCCGTAGTCTTCCACCTAACCTTAAGAGATTGTTGGAATTCAAAAATGGATTCAAACTTTTTAATAGCGAGTTTTTTGGAACCACCCTATCTTCTTGGTTCAAAGCTTTTATCTCATTAGAAAAGGAATTTGCCTGGACAAATTTAATCCAAAATATAACAGCTTGTTAGGTTTCAATCGCATAAAGAGAAATGGTTTTAAATTTAGATTTAGGCTTATTAAGTTTTGAGTGCTTGATCACAAAGACATCAATAAACCTTTTACAATAGGCCGCTACGCGAATCAATCTTGGCCAAGATGAGAATTTAAGCATCAAGTTAAATGGATTTTGATCAGACTCAAAACATGCTGACTCTCTAGTGGCCGCTGTTATAATTTGATTGCAAGGGGGCTGCGTGGCGATATTTAGGCCATTTTGAGGAATGCAAAGTTAACCAAGGTGGGCCCTGCCACCATGAGGAATGCCTTATCAATTTTTCGGGCGTGACTCCCCGAGTAGCGCAGTCGGCAGGATTATCTTTAGTAGAAATGTATCGTCATTACGCGCGAGATACCAGCTCATGATTTAAGGAAATTCTATTAGCGACAAACACAGACCAATTGGAAGGATGTTTTCCTAGCCAAGCCAAAACTGTTACGGAATCAGTGTGAGAGTAAACAGGTATTTACCCAATGACCTAGTTTCTATGACAAACTTAAGTGTCTTAGTTAGCAACGCAGCTCCACACAACTCTAAACGAGGAATTGATACATATTTAATAGGAGCCAATTTAGATTAAGCCATTAGTAGGCAAACATGAGCCTCCTTTAAATCTTCACTAAGAATTCTAATGTAAACAGAAGCTGAATAAGCTTTAGACGAAGCGCCACAAAAGCCATGATGGACGAATTCAGAGTTTTTAGGCAACTGTCGTATCCATCTGGTAACTTTACGTGCTTCTAATTTTTCTAGGGAACCATGATAATGTAACTATTGAATTTGAAGCTCATCAGGTAGTCTGTCCTCCCAGTCGAGTTTACACAGCCAAAGTTCCTGCATTAAAATTTTTGCCACTACTATGACTAAAGTTATCCAACCCATAGGATCATGGAACTTGGCTATTAATGAAAGAACAATCCGTTTTGTTGGATTTTCGACTAAAGAAGGAATCACTTTAAAAAAGAAATGAATCAGGCTCAGGATCCCAAAACAAACCTAGAACCTTCAGCTGAGCATCCTCCGCCAACGGAAATTCGATAGCACGTTCATGTTTTCCGGAGGGACAATCTTCCAATAGTTCGGGTTTATTTGCGGCCCATTTTCGCAAATGCGAAATGCTCATTACAAAACATATCGTCATCTGTCGAAGTATTTATAGTAAAGCTTGGGTGTGAACTCTAGGACAGTTCTTTTCTGTAGGAATTAAATTAAATTCTGCTTACTTTCTTGAAAAAACAATATTAACTCCTTTAACCCCATATACTACTGCTTTAATCTTTTTGTAGCGTGGACTTAATATTTGCATTGCTCTATCGGTAATAAAACAACATTCAGATCCTTGTTCCAGCAAAACTCTAAATCTGTACTTCTTCCATTTTTAGCTTGAAAGGAAATAACAGCTGTAGCGAGTAAGGTTGAGCGCGATAAATTTGGATGATTATTCAGAAAATGAAACGAAACTTTATCGTCTACTTTTTTAAGCGAAACATGGTTCACTCCACTCCCAGGGTGGAATTGACGGGATCATATGATTTTGACGCAAGAGAACCTGAAACTGCCAATTAAGAAGTAATCGATGCAGAGTTAGTTGAAGGTGAGGTGGGATTTGAGTTATAATCATCGGAATGCAACAGGGAATTATGTCTCCTACGGTATTTGTAACATTTAAATTTACTAACACAATGATGCGGTCGATATCCAGGCGTGAGACAATTATAACAATAATGATTATTTGTAGCAACTTCTCTAAACATGTCCACAGACAAAGCTTTGAATTGGTTGCATTTAAATAAAGAGTGATTATCCTTAAAAAGGAGATACTTTGAGCTAAAAGTTCCATTGTGTCTCCTAACTCCCGATTGTTTTGAAGCCTTACTATTTTCTTGAGAACTCGCAACAGGTTTTGAAGCTTTAATAGCCTCCAAAATACGTATGCGTGTCTCCACAAATGAGTCAAGTTGCCAATGTTTCATTTGTTTTATCGCGTAAGTTTTTTTCATTCTTCTAGAATATTATTCGACACATTCGGAAGATTGATAAAGGCTTGTAACTGAGTTGAGATTAAAGCTCTTTTGTTGTCAAGTCTGGTCTTTAGCGACTCCCAATTTCAAATAGTGTAATCTTGTTACATTTGACAAGGAATCGTTTTGAATTATTAAAGCATTAAATAAATCGCGGAAATTCTCCCAATCCTTGTAGTCTCCTGAAAACTCCGGTAAAGTGATTTGAGGAAGTTTAATAGGCAAGGAATCATGAAGAATAATTTGAGACTGTTTTAAACTATCATTAGACTTAGTTTTAGGAGTGTGCAATACCAACTGATTATATAAAAAATCTCGCGCATTGAGATAAGCATCTTCAATAGCGAGATATTTAGACTTCGTGAAACATTTGAATTTCTTACGCTCAGCCGACGTAGTTCCAGCTTTAATTTCCAGATGCAGGGTTTCACAACTCTTCCAGCGCTGGTCAAGAAGTTCTATCCGTAATTTGACAGTAGCTGTTAGACTGGCTTTTCCAATTTTCTTAAAATTGGTTTCAGTGTGTAGAATCGCTCAACGAAATCTCTGATAGCTCAGAGAATAGTGCATCCATTTTAACAAAAGGAGAAATTTAAATTGAAAGTTGCTGATAATTCAGCTAAAATTGAAAAGTCTTAATTTGAAAACTAAAGAACGGACTTACTTTAGTTTTAAAGTCTAAAATTAAATGTGTTGACAATCATCCAAATATCAGTCGACAAACCTGTTATTTCTTCCTTCAGGTGAAGAATGATAAACGACCGATCCAGTGAAGAATCGCAGCGTGAAAGAGTACAGTACAGACTGTTTGGAGAAGGACGACTTCCTTACAATACGTGCGAAGATGTTGTCACCAGCTTATATCCTTGCTATGTGACCTCAAGCCGTCAGATTGTCCACCTACTGCTTGTGCTTTCACTTAACAAAATTTCTCACTTTGGTCTTTTCTGCATTAATTTTACACTTTTGAATGTTTTTTCACGCTCTTCTATTCGGCTCGACGGACTATTTGTTTAATGTTGTTTAACATTCCTTTAAATAATAAAAAAAATGAAAATAGCTTTGAAATAAGCTATGTCCATGAGTTGAATAATTTTTAATCTTATAAAGATGAAACATTAGAACTTTAAACAGGTGTTTTCAAAAGGAAAAGAGCTTAAACAGTTGTACTTGTAAAAGAGAAAACTCAAAAGGCGAACTAACATTATTTCTGTGGCTCACTCGAGACCTGGCATAGTTCTCCTTGACTTAGAGAAACGAACTATGTTTCTTATCGAATTTTCTGCAGTAGCTGAGAAAAACATCATAGCCAAAGTAAATTAAATGAAAGAACGGTATAGAAACCTTATAAGGGAGTTGCAACGGTTATACCTGAAATATTCTATTAAGTTAAACGTCCTAATTAGCGGCGCTCTGGGATGTGTCAAGCTTTCAATGGTTAATAGCCTGAAAAGCATCCCTTCTTGTTAACAGAATTCTAAAACAATTGTATGCTACATGACTTTGTAAATGTTACCTCTTTGTTGCGTAGCCTTTACGGAACGTGTCTTCTGCGAATTAGGGTGATTGTAGAAGACAGCAAAATTAAACATTTATAATTAAGACATACATGTTTACATATTTTAGGTATTGTCCATATGAAAAAAATATAAAAGAATAAATCCTAGATTTCGATTTAAACTATGAAAATAAATAAATAGTAAATAAAGAAATGTCGTAAAAAAATTAAATATAAAATAGTAGTAACATTTTTATTTAATATATATTTGATGTTTTTCTTTAAATTCTACATTTTTATCAATAATTCGCAGTAGAAACATGCTCTTGATACCATAGCATAGTAAAACATTAAAAATCATGAAATAGTAATTTGGAATTGTTGGGCTAAGTAATGGTGATCAATATTTTATTTACCGGAGATGAGGTTATTGTTTCCCAGTGTTACTATCCTGAGGAGTTTAAAGACCATTTTTAAGGACTCTAAGCCAAAAATTATTCAGTTTTGAATGTTTTCAATATAAATCGGTTTCATCTAGTCTGAATGAAGGAGGTAAAAAAAATAAATCAAAAATAAAACTTTTTTTTAAATTATGCCTAAGGCTAAGAAACGTACAAGAATTTAAATTGATTAAATATGCAGTTTAAAAGATATAATAGACCAATCATAAAACCACAATATTCGAAGTCAGTCCAAAAGTTATGCAGCCCTGGTGCCTCTAATTTAATATCCTTTCATTTAACTTTCTAAAATCATAATCAGGAAAATCTTAAGTTATTTAAGTGAGCACCGAACTTAAATCTTAACCCTTTGAGGCGTAGTGACATGTATTTATACCACCTTTTTACCATCATATTTTGACGTAATATTTTCGACTCGATAGAATCCTGCCGGCGTTTTTACATTGTTTCGGTCTCAATATTATACGAGAATATTCCAAAATTCATATTCCAAGATGGTGGATTTAAGCGACCTTGAAAACACCTGAATAAATATTTTGAGGCATTCCTATTTTTTCCATCATTTAGTCCGCCATATTGAACCCGCCATGTTGACTTTCGTGATCATGGCAACAGAATCATATTCAGCGACTTTGAAACCCCCTGAGTAAACATTTTCGAGTCATTCTTTTTTTTCCAAAATTCCAGTCCACCACATTAGATCCGCAAATTTGAATTTTGAAAATTCCTTAAATCTGACCCCCTCTTCGAAATCAGCGACCTCAAAAACCTCTATATACCCGATTTCGAATAATTTTACTGGGAGGAAAAATGTGTGCTTCAAAGGGAGAGTTGACGGATTCTCTTCAATTTTCAAAATTATTCATTTCAAAGTTTTCGTAATTAAGCTTAACCTGTACCCTAATAAGGTTTACATAAAATAATAATTTAGCCTTTAAAGCGGAGAACGCTGCAAGGTTTATCAAGCCATGGTAAAAAACAACCCTTGTTATCCCATTGCTGAACTGAGACGTTGGGATTATCCATCGGGCAAATGCCCGATTCCCATATGACCTACTAAGGTTGCCCCCACCATTGAATCTAGCGCGTTACCCCTCGCTTATTTGTTCTCGCCAGGGATTATATCTCAAAAGGCTGGCGTACCTGAGATATTTGAATTGGACAGTGTAAACAGAAATAGTACATTTCTTCTTTCAGATAAAAATTTAACTATTTTGTTTTTAATTTGTCTGTTTCATTTAAAAACTCACCTGGTTTGGTAAAAATTTCATGTTTAATGGATGTATATCCAACTTTATTTGTTTAATATTCGTATTTTTAGTTATAAAATAACATTTCTTTTATAAATAGTATACACGAACACACTCAAAATTAATTTAGTTGCAAATTTTAATATTTTTAGTTGAGAAGTCGTTTTTTTCTTCCAAAATTGATTTTTAAACTTAAAATTTAACTATTGTATTTATGTTTGCACTTTTGTTTTTGTTAAAAACTCCATTATTTGGTTAAAACTTCGTATATGAAAAAGCCTGTTTTCTTAGTAGGTTATTTATCTGGTTTGAAACTTTACATAAATATTTATATTGAACTATTTGGTTAAAAATTAAACTATTTTCCTAAATTGAAAATTTACATTTTTATTAAAATTCTATATTTCCGAGTAAAAAATTGGACAATTTGTATAAACCCCGTCATCAGTCTTAAAAGAATTTTTGAAAAGATTTGAGCAGATTTCCAAAATTGTAGAAAAATAATCTGGAAGATTTTCAAGCATTTTAAACAATTTTTCAGGTTTTGTTAAAAATTGTAGGAAAAAAATGAATAATTTCAAACGATATTCAGAAGTTTTAAAAGAATTTAAAAGATAATTCAAAAGTTGCAAAGATTCCAAATAATTAAAAATAAAATTGTATACGAAAATTTCATTAAGATTACTATGAAAATTAAAAGTGGATTTTTATCTTAGAAAATTAATTTCAAGAGAATATTTAAGAAGATTTCAAAAGATTTTCAAAATTTTGAACAAAAATAAGAAGCTTTTAAATTTTATTTTTTATTTTGCAGGATTGATCAAGAGTTTTATGAAGAATTCAAATAAATTTAAGAAATGTTTAAAATTAAAAAAAAAATAATAATTCATCTTTAAAAAAGATTTCTACCAAATTTTAACGAAGATGTAGATTTTTGAAGATTTTAAGACAACATTTTGAAGCTATTTGAGGATTTTTAAAGCTTGAAGATAATGAAAAACTTGTCTCAAGATTTCTGGGAAAATTTTCAATGATTTTTTTGTTTTAAAAATTATTTAATACCACTCTAACATTAAAATCTCAACTTGGACATGATTTTTTCGCTTTTCGTGCGAAACACGTCTTATTCGCTAAATAATCACCTTTCAAACACGTACAGAAATGTACTATTTTACGGAATACGTAAACAAAAATTAGCAAAACAAATTTTAAAGTATAAATAAAAAATAAAAAATCATTACTTTAGAAAAGATTCGATTAGGTTAAAAAATATTTAGATGTTTTAAAGAAATTCTAAAATAATTAAAATAGTTTTAAAAAATATGAATGTTTGAAGATCTTCAAATAAGATTTTGACGTTTTTAAATCATTTTTCAAGCTTTTCAGATAATAACAAAATATACTTAAAATTCCTGTAAAATTTCTTATTGATTTTTCTTTTAAAAAAATTAATTTAAAATAATATTTAACAAGATTTCAAAACAAATTTTGATGTATAAATAAAAATTAAACAATTATTAATTTGTAAGAACTTAAAATAAAAAGAATTTAACTTGTAATTTTAAAAGTGTTATTAAAAAAATTGTAATCTTTCAAGTTTTAATGCTTTTCACTAAAAATTGCTCTTAATGATATAATTAAAAAATTCTATATTGTTTGATTCATTCTTCAACTCACTGATACATTTACAATTATATAAAATTTTTTTTAATTCTTCTCAAGAGAGAACATCTTTTTAATCTTACAATAAAACCACTAGGATGTATGAAGAAAACATTAGAAGCTTCCGTGGCTGACCAATCGTTATTGGACAACTAAAAGGCAACTTTCTCTATTGTAAACTCACGGAGTGATCGCAATACTTTTTTCTGCAGCCATAACCAGTTAAAAAAATACATAAGGTCTATAATGTCTGTTGACTGCTACTCAAAGATAATGGGTTTGAAGTGCAGCAGTCAACAGGCGTTATACGTCTTATATTTTTTTAAACTTTTTACCGTTGCGACAAAAACTATTGCGATCATTCCGTGACCTTCTACAAGGAATTTTAACGTAGAATCCGAATTTCAACAATTTAAAAGTTTATTTTGCTGTTTTTTTTTAAAGGAACCGAATGGGGACCCAATGGGGTCTTTGTGGGTACCTTGTAGAGGCTCCATTCCGTTCCTTCGGTCCGCCGAATTGGTGGAGAAGTCACTGACATTCATTCGTTACTCTGAGCTCGACGTGTGAGCATTACCTCGAAGACGTAAAATACAAATACAAAAATTAATGTAAAAAGACAACAATAAAATACCACTAGAGGATGCAGCAGAGGCCGAAGGCAGTTGCCAGGTTGGTTCCCTTACTTTTTTCTGTTCCTTTAATTTAGTAATCTGTCGCGTTTCAACCTCGTGTGTCGAAGTGATAGACGCACGCCGCAGTGTCTGCAGAACGTGGGATTTTTCGGCCCCCACCACTCTCCCATCTGGAAGCGACATATTCAAACGTAGCTTGTCGATTAGTCGGCTCTGCTACATGTTGCGTAGGCCAGCCTTCTGTAGAGCTAAA
>NC_046665.1:15909330-15923970 GCF_010883055.1 Belonocnema kinseyi | reverse complement strand
CCCCGACTTCACGACTCGTTTTCGGTGACTAACTGGCTATTTGAAGGAGTTTTTAAGTAAACTGAATTTCGCAGGGTGCCAAGATCATGAATAGGCAATTTATTGCGCAATTTTTTTGCACATTTAAAAAAATTTTATTTCGGTTAAAAAATGACCTTTCAAATTTGCGTAGGTTTAAGAGATATTAAGGAATTTTGAAACGATTTGAAAATAGTTCAAATTTGTAAAGATTTTGTTAAAGAATTTTGTAAGGTTTCACGAAAATGAACAAAATTCTTTGAGGTTTTTACGAATAATTAATATAATTTTTTACTTTGAAAAATAAATTTTTAAAAATTCCAATACATTTTAAACTATGTTTAAAATTTTCAATAAAGAATCTGAAGATTTTACGGCAATATTTTTCATTTTGCCGAATTTCAAAGAAAATCAGGAAAAATTTAAATAGTTTTTAATGATTAGAAGGCTTATAAGGCCCGAAAAGATTAGAAACAGAACTTTTTCACGATTGGTAGGAAAATTTGTAATGACTTTTTATTTTTAAAAACGTACTTAATGAGAATATTAAAAAAGTTTTTTAAACATATGAAAGTATTTGCTAAAATTAAAAAGAAGATTGTAGAAGATTTTAAAGCCAAATAGAAACTTAGATTTTTAAAGAATTCAAATATAAACTTTAGAAACCTTAAAGGAATTCCGAAAGATTTCAAGGGGGTAAAATTATTTTTCTTAAAATTCCTGAGAAAAATTTAAAAGATTATGAGTCAATTTTTTCACATTTTGAATTAAGGAACATAATTCTTATTAGGCCTTCTCGTGAAATTTTGTTACACAATTTTTTAAATTACATGTTGCTTTAAAAATCTACTTTCAAATTTGAGTAAGTTTAAGAGATATTCAGAAATTTTGAAAGGATACAAAAATAATTAAAACTTGTAAAGATTTCTCAATAATTTGGTAAGTTTTCATGAAAATGAAAAAAATATTTTAGGTTCCTAGAAATAATTAAAATAATTTTTTATTTCGAAAAATTAATTTTAGGAGATTATTTTAAAGCTTTTCAAAACATTCAAAAGACGTCAAAAATTGTCAAAGTATCTGAAAAAGTTTAAAGGCCATTTTTTTTTAACTTTGCAAAATAAAAAAAAATCAGGAAAAATTTGAATCATTTTTAAAGATTATAAAACCTGACAAGATTAGAAAAAAAGAATTATTTTCCTAATTATAATGTGGAAATTTTTAATGATTTTTTATTTTGAAAAATGTGCTTTAAAAGAAAATTAAAGAAGATTTTTAAACACATCAAATAATTTCCTAAAATTTCGAAAAAGAGCGTAGAAGGTTTTGAAATCAACATTTTTTAATTAGATAACATTACAAATTTTTAAAAAATGTAAATAATCGAATAAATTCAATAAATATTAAGTAGAATTGATTAGATTAAAAAAGAATTTAAGCTTCAGAAGAGTTTTACAAACGTAGGATCAACTGATTTTAAAAACTTAAATACTTAAACATTCTTGTAGAAGAATAAGAAAGATGCACCTGGAAATTGTGTACAATTATCAGTCTTTAAAATTAAATTTGGAATGATTTAAAAAAAAAATACTTTCAGCACATTTCTTCTCAAGCAGAATCCCCGCTTTTAATCGCAAGAGGTTCAATTATTTCCAATCAGATTAAGTAATTACATAAATTTTGAAAATTAAAAAAAGATAACTTGGAATAAGTTGAATGAGATTTTAAGAAAAGTTTATTTTAATTACACGTACAATTTCTTAAATTATTTCTAAAAATTTGGAAACATTAAAAATTGTAGTATTCGAAAATAATTAAAACTTGTAAAGATTTTTAAAGGAATAATTAACATAATTTTTTATTTCAAACATTTCATGTAAAAAGATTATTTTTAAACATTTAAAAACAATGCAAAAGATTTCAAATATTCTTAAAGCATCTGAAAAACTTTAAAGGCATTCATTTAAATTTTGCAGAATTAAATAAATCAGGAAGAATTTGAATAATTTTTAAAGATTAGAGATTGAAAGTTCTGACAAGATTAAGAAAACAGAATTATTTTTCTAATAATCGTGTGAAAGTTATTAATAATTTTTTATTTTAAAAAATGCACTTTAAAAAAAAATTCAAGCGAATTTTTAAACACATCAAACGATTTCCTAACATTCAAAAGAAAAGTGTAGAACGTTTTAAAGCAAAATGCTTCAATTTGATAAGATTAAAAAGTTTTTAAGACAAGTATATAATCAAGTGAATTCAGAAAGTATTTACTAGACTTGATGGGATTCAAAAAATTTTTAACCTAAGAAGTGTTTGAGAAACGCAAGATAAACTTTAGTAACTTTAAAAGAATCTCGAAAGGTTTCAGGATAATAAATTTTCTTAATATTTTTTAAAATCCTATAAATTAAAAATAAGAAGCCTTTAAAATCTCCTAGGATCTTTTGTGACACATCTGATATATTCGAAAATCTTCTTTTTTTTTAATTTTCTTAAGAATCTTATAATAATTATTTACATATAAATTTAAGAACAAACTGATAATACTTATTTTCTTGTATATGAAATCTTTACAAAATCTTTAATGCCTTTAAATACTTATCTCAACATTAAAAAATTTAGCTTTTACAATTTTATTTTAATTGTAAAATAATTGTAATTGGAAATTGATTGTAAATAATTGTAGTTGCAAGTAATTGTAATTGTACAAAAAGAGAACAAAATTTTAAAGGTAAGTCTTTGTAGAATTTTAATAACTAATTAACATATTTTTAAATTATTTTTCCTTGATTCTGGCCGAGGGTCATACCTGGTACAAAACACCGTCGTGAAATTTCATATAAAAAATGTACTCTCTATACATTAATTTTTTCAATTAAAAATAATAATACTTTTATAAATATTGCCAAAATTTATTTGAATATGATACACATTGATTTTTATTTTTAAAATTCCTGTAAATAGCTGGAGTTTTACAAATTTTGCGATATTTGTGTACCATGCAGAAGAAGAGATAAGAATACAAAACGACTTTGAAGGAAGCAGGAAACTGCTTTATAAAAAAAGGAAAGGAAACAATAGTACAGAAATTGCCAACATGAGAAATAGTAGGGGGGATATGGAATATAATGCAGACGGAATACTAGAGGCTTTCAGAGACTATTTCAGGACACAATTCGGGGATGAAGCTATAGGACACCACAACTGCGATGTTGAACACGATGCGATGGAAAACTCAATTGAGAAAGTCTGTGTCACTGAGGTTAGAGATATAATTGAGAACTTTAAAAACGGTAAGGCTGCCGGGGTAGACGGTATTAACTCTGAAATGCTTAAACACGGTGGCGAGTACATACCACATAGAGTGTGCGAATTGATAAATTTATGTTTCGAGATGGGAGACGTCCCAGACGATTGGAAAAAAGTGATTATCGTACCAATATACAAGAGAAAGGGAGATAAAAGCGAGTGCAATAATTACAGAGGGATTAGCTTATTAAGCAACGTAAGTACAATATATTCAAAAATACTTATTCGTAGGGTAATGAAAATAACAGAAGCAAAGATTTGGGAAGTCCAAAGTGGGTTTATGCCAGCAAGGTCATGTACGGATAAAATATTTATCTTAAGGCAAATAACAGAAAAAAGTTTGAGAGTAGGAAAAAAAGTTTTCTGTGCATTTGTTGACCTAGAAAAAGCTTTTGACAAGGTAGATAGAAGTAAACTTGGGGAAGTCCTGAAAGAGTATGGAGTCAATGGATGGATCCTTCAAGCTATAAAAACAATATATACAGGTAGCAAAGCGAGTGTAAGAGTGATTGGGAAACTGAGTGACTGTTTCCATATTATTCAAGGAGTTAGACAAGGATGCGTTATGTCTTCATGGTTATTTATATTATTTATGGACAAGTGTTTAAGAATGGCTCTCTTCGACGAAGAGGGTGTGGATCTTCAAACGGTAAGGGTACGTGTGTTAGCGTTTGCAGATGATAAGCTTATTATGGCAGAGTCTATCGAAGACTTACAAAGAATGTTGAATAAACTAGATGCAAGCATGAAGAGCATGGGCCTCAAAATTAACGCAAATAAAACAAAAAATATGGTGTTCGAAGGAAAGGGTGAGAAAACACTATGCAATATTCTATTAAATGATGAGAGAATTGAACAAGTTGATAAGTTCGTATATCTTGGTAGCTTATTTACTAGGGACGGGAAGATAGATGAGGAATTAGATAGGCGAATAAATGAAGGTAAGAAGGTTATTGGTAGAGCAGGTCCCCTTATCAGAAGTAAAAATATATCAAATAAAGCTAAAATGGCAATACATAATTCCATATTTGTACCGACAGTACTATACGGTAGCGAGACATGGACTTGTCAAGAAAAAGATAAGAGTAAAATTAACGCAATTGACATGAGATTCATGAGCATAATATGCGGAAAAACCCTGATGGACAAAGAAAGTAACGAGACAATTCTAAAAGAATGTGGGGCAGAAGAGACGCTAGTAGACACATGGGAAAGCAATCGGTTAAGATGGTTCGGACATGTTGAGAGAATGCCAAATGAACGACTAACGAAACAAGTGTATCAAGGTAAAGTAGATGGCAGCGTGCCCAAAGGTAGACCGCGGAAAGAATGGTTGGAATGTGTGAATGAGACCCTAGTTAGAAGAGACATAAGAAGTCACAGAAACACGAGAGCCTGCATAAAAAAATGCATGGACATAAGAGAAGCTAGAGAAGTATGCCAGGACAGGAAAGTATGGCGGCAAATAGTTAATAAAAAGAGTGTCAGTAGAGTGAATGAAGCTTTAAACAAAAGACCTTGGCCACTAATGGACCCAAGTGGGGAACCTTACATAGCGACTTCGTGAGGTTCTTCGCTCGGGGTGATTGCTGGAGAGATTGATCAGCAACCTGGGTCGGAGCAGTGTTGCGGAACAAACGTGTTATTTACTTAAATAGCACGAGAATTCTGGATCAATCTGAAAAATCTCTATACCTTCCACACACTACCCCTTTCCCCTAACGAGTGAGTCACGCCTACCCCGAAAGGGAAATGGCTTAATGGTGGAATAATAATGTTTGACCTGAGGGAATAGATTTCAGGAATAAAATTATAAAAATATATCCATTAGTTAGTAAAATACTTATGAAAAATCGCCTTTCAAATTATGGTTGAAGTTGAAGAAATAGATATTTCTCTTATCGTTTTTCAGCAAATGATTTTTCACTAAACGTAAAGCAGATTGAAATACACTTGAAAAATAAAAGAGTTCAGAAATTCATGCAGTTTTCTGTTCAGAAAATTACATACATTTTTTAATAAAATTCCTTTCCACACCACATTCAAAAGAAAATTTGACAACATTTTTGTCAAATGATTAGTCTTTTGAATGAGGTCAAGTTAATAACTTTTTGGCTTTTTCTTTTTAAATACTCCAAATTGTGATTATAGCCTAAAATATCATGGAAAGAGATGTATCAAAAAAGAACCTAGGAGACTTTAAATTTTTTTCATTTTATTGGATTAAAAAAAATATTAGAAAAATTCGAGTCTTTTTAAAAGATCTTTAGGATATTTAGAAGTTTGGAAGAAATCAACTAATATTTGATACATTTTGAGAAATTTGTTCAAGTTTTTAAATATTTCTAATAGGTTTAAAACAAAATGAATTCCAATAAAATATTTTTAACTTACTACATTTTTCTTAAAATTTTAATAAAAGCATTTAAGATGTAAAAAACTTGACTTATATAATCTTCTAAATTTTTCACAGAATTTTAAGAAAAATAATTTTATCTCCTTGAAATCTTTCGGAATTCCCTTAAAGCTTCTTAAGTTTATTTTTTATTATTATTTACGTTTTTTAAAATCTTTAATCTTATCAAATTGAAACATTTTGCTTTAAAATCTTCTACACTCTTCTTTTAAATTTTAGGATATCGTTTGATGTGTTTCAAAATCTTTTCAAATTTTTTTTTAAATTTACAAACGATTATTAGAAAAATAATTATTTAAAAAAAATATTTTCTGACCTTCTAATCTTATAATCTTTAAGAATTATTCAATTTTTCCCTGATTTTTTTGCAAGTTTTAATTATTTTTTAATAGTTTCAAAATTTCTAAATATCTCGTAAAATTACTCAAATTTAAAAGCAAATTTTACAAACCAATATAAGCATAACAAAAAATGGTACAACAAAATTGCACTCCCAGATGGAAGAGTGATGGGGGCCGAAAAATCCCACGTTCTGGAGACACTGGCACGCCGTTGAAACTTGTTAGCTGCTGACCTGGGTCAAGGTCAGAATTGACATATGACTCAAGAATTAATAGTCGATTCAGTATTTTATCAATGATATAAATGTTTCGACCGGATTGTCACATCCATATTGGAAGGCGGGTCCATATTAGTTGAAAATTACTAAGTCCATAATAAATAAATTATATTATCTATCTTAAATCAGATGTGTAGTTTTGGTGTATATTTAACCTATCAATCTGTTGCGTTACTACTTACCGCGCCACTCTTCTGGGGCGGCCGAGCACAAGTTAACTACAGCGGAGGACATCTATGAAATATTTATAGTATTAATTTTTGGTAGTTCTGGACCATAACTACTTGGCGCTCTTCAGACACGGTTTTGGTTTCCATTACGAGTTCAACCTAACATTTAAGAATCCACCTCATGTACATTTTCTTTCTGCCCGTGCGTGATTCAGCTTGGTCGATTCAAACGCCTATTCGTACGGCCTCTCGTATCGACGGAAGACACGACAACGGCAAGACGGATTTGGAACTAAAAATTAAATACTTTGCTATACACTGTAATTTTCGTCCTGGCTTTCTTAAAAACAGGCATGTGAGGCAGATAAAGGATGTTTGGTGTTCTTTAACATTTTAAATTATAAGTGAAAGGAAGAAATAGCGTACTTAGCAAAAAGGAGACTGCATGGACCAGCGACAAAATTTTTAAATGATGAATATAATTTTGAAGTGATTACTTTTTATGGTATGGTCTGAGCTCGCAAAACTTATTAACGGTAATGATAACGCTTACAGGGTACGCTTTCACTTCTCCCACTGACTGAATCTTTCAATCCCTCTATCTCTCCTTTGCTTCTTATACTTCTCTCCATTTCGCCACTCTTTCGTTCTCTCCATCTCTCTCCGCTCTTTTGCTCTCTTCATCTGTGTTCTTCGCGCTTATACTTACACTGAGACTTTGACTGTATAAGCCGTGTATTTTAAAGTAAAACTTTATTTTGGATAAGAGTAAATTAGACAAACGGGGGACCGAGCGACCGAACGACTGCAACAGCGTCAGGGTCTGGATCGAGAAGTCTCTTTGTCTCTATTTTACTTTTCGCTTGAACTATTTTCCCGTTTCTCGCTTTCCCCTTACCTTTTCCTTTCAACTATCCTTTTCCCTTTTCACTCTTTCTCATTTTACCCTTCTCTTTTCCTTTACCTTTACCTTTTCCTTTTAACTATCCTTTCCCCTTTTCACCCTTTCTCATTCCCCCTTCTCTTTTCTTTTTCCCTTCTATATTTCTTATTTCCACTTCCATTTTCTTTCTCTTTTCACTTCCCCATTTTCCCTTTCCTTCACCCTTTTTACTTTTCCATTTTATCCCTTTTTCATTTCTTCTTTCCCTTTATTCTTGTACTTTTTCACATTTTCTCCTTTTTATTTTTGTCTTTTACCATTTTCCTTTTCCTCTTTTCCTTTTCACTACTTCCCGTTTTTAATTTTCTCTTTCCTTTTTTCTATTACCTTTTATTGGTATCCTTTCCATTTTCTTCGTCTTCTTTGTACCTTTACCTTTTCACCCTTTCCCCGTTCCCTTAACCCTTTTTTGCACTTTCTCTTTCCGTTTGTCTTATACCCTTTCGCCTGTCTCCTTTCCGCCTCGAGACGACTCACGTGCTTTTTCTACATATTTTTATCTTCATGTAGAAATAACAAGTGAAATGTTGAACTTTAATTCAAATTATTTCAATATTTATTCGATTTAATTATCCAATATTATGGGCAATATAGGACCTAGATGCAGGGTTGGGCTTATAAAAAAAGTATTTTTTCAAATCATAAACCCATACCCAAGATGAAGAGAGTGAAGTGAAGTGAAGCAGCGAGGAAGGTTCAGTAAGAACCGAAAAAAACTCGCCCCCAAAAAAATATAAATAAATAACAAAGTAAAATTGTTTGTTATCAGTTTGATTCTCCAGGCTAACCTCAATTTTGTGCACATGATTTAATTAATATTTTTGGTTCGTAATATAGATGGTGCTTTAAAAATAAAAACTAATTTCCAAGTAAACTTATTACGAGCTGACAATTACCCCTATTCTACAACTAAGTAGCATATATAATGCCTCGTCTTCTGAGGGCTTTACTTCTATACCTGTACTCATAAACGCAAATAAAGTCAGAGATCAACTTCGAACCTACACCATAAAGCTCATGAAATATTTTTGCGTTTAACATTTTGGCGATCCTGCCAGGATTGCTCTTTCGATTTCTCTATCAATGAATCCAATAAACCTTATAAAATTATTTCACGTGTACCTATCTATACGAAGTACCTAGAGAACCCACTAAATTTCAACCCCGACCAATAACAACTAGAACTTCAGAAAATTCACACGCCAACAGGCGAGAGTACCAAACTCGAATTCCCCACTAAGCGAAAGATTAAAGATGTCCTGCCACAAGTGCGAAAAACCTGTCCGTTTTGAATCTCAATGTTTTCAAAACCCCAACATTTTCAACTGAAACAGTACCCCAGAAAGAATGTTTGAAGAAGCAGAAGATGACAACGGAGGAAATTCAGGCCATAAGAGGAGCTCTAGGCGAAGGGGGTAGCGTGTGCGAGCTCGTCCCTTGAATGAGGGTCGAGTTCCTAGACCTGGACACTTCAACAGACTCAGCAGAGGTAGAAGCGGCCGTAAGAAGGCACTTCGGCAAGAATTATGTAGGAGAGGTGACGGTCAGCCTCACGAAAAGACCCTACAGAGGCAATCTGAGGGCTTTCGTGAAGTTGGCAGAAGAGTTCGCGGAGAGACTAGTGAGCGCAGGACACCTGCAGGTGGGATGGGTGTCCTGTCGCGTACAGAAGAAGGTAGAGAAGGTACGCTTCTACCGCTGTCTAGGCTAGGGCCACATGGCAGCTGGTTGCGTGGGCCCTGACAGAACGAGGGCATGTTGGAGATGCGGCAAGGAGGGCCATAGGGCTGCAGCATGCGAGAGTACGCTGCAGTGCTACCTCAGCGCCGAAAAAGAAGAGAAGCCCCGGACCGATTATCTGCCGGGAAGCATGAGGTGTTGCTTGTTTCGAGAGGCAACTTCGCTGAAGAAGTCTCAAAGAAAACCAAATTAATCAGCCACATCCAACCAAGACGCCTGAAGGCCAGTGAACCCGATGACAGGGTCCTTCGCACTATCGAGGACGATGCGTGCGTCTTGGTTGGGGCAGAAGAAGAACCCTCGAACAGACCATTGTTCGGGGAAAAGGAGTTGCTTAGCGTTCAGAGGGGCTGCCTCGTTGAAGAAGCCTCTTGAACGCTCAAGCAAGCATCGTAGCTTGGCAGTTCTAAACGCAAGCCCTAGTATCCAAGAAATGGCCAAGTTGGCAAGAAAGGGAGAGGGCCGAAGCACGGCCAAAGAAACGACACCCCCCTGAAGTAATGCGAAAGCGGTTCCGGGGGAATAATGCCAAGGAGAAAGTGTGGTATTTTTTAGTGGGTCCTTGGCAGCATCATTATAAGAACAGAGTTGACATTGTAAAATTTATAGTTATACGCAAGGTATAGTTGAATATTATATGTGTCAGGTCAATGTAGTCATGTGGTAAATAAGATCCCCACACTGCAGAGAAGTGCGGACCCTTCATGGTTTATTCTTGAACATTATTCACCAGACCCTCGGAAAAAAACTATGGACAGTCCCTAAGAAAGAAGGTAAGCTTAGAATGGTAGCAGATTACCGCCAGATTAATGATAATCCCGCAGAGGACGAAAACCCGCTTCCGGTAATAGACGATATCCTCGATCAGTAAGAAAATGCAAAGTTTTTCTCAGCTTTCGACCTTAGTGCAGGATTCCATCAAATCCCCATTAAGGATGAGTGCAAAAAGTATACACTATTTCCTCTATACAAAAGCATTTCCAGTATAATAGGATGCCATTTCGTCTAAAAGACGCATCCGCTACCTTCCAACCGACACCTGATCACCGCAGAAGGATATAAGCCGAACTCTATTAAGATTAAGGTAATGCAGGAATTCAAGCAGCTGAAAACACCAAAAGACGTGCAATCATTTTTAGGGTTTGCTGGATATTATAGCTTTTGAAAAATTTCAAAACGCATTAACAAAATCACCAGTAGGGAAAAGAATACCATTAAAAAGGTGAAGAAAATAGTACAATGGATAGATATATATGAAGACATTAAAAAGTACGTCAAATCATACCCCATCTGTCAACTCCAAAGACCACAAGAATGATCAACAAATCTAAGGGAATTATAGCAGATAATCATCTGAAACCCAAAGGAAAGACAGCTCTAGACATATATATATACGGCCCATTACTCGAAACCGTACAAGGTAACAAATATGTACTGAGCCTACAAGATAGATTAACCCGATAGACAGTGTGAATCTCGATAGCTGGCGAGACAACTAGTTCCATGATAGAACAGTTGCTCGATCACTACATCTACATTAGCCCCATGCATCGCCGCCACTTTTCTGTGCTCTTACGATCCGGAGGGGAAATAGCGGTAAACCGAATCTAACAGATGGCGCTATGATCAGTTGGCCTAACTTTTTTGTTGGCAAAAATCCATTTTAAGGAATGACATTGTGTTAAACCATAAACCAGCATGCAGTGTGTGAAAATCACTTTTTGGAGCTGACATCATTTGGAGGTCAGACATTAGAGGACCTGCTGAAAACGTCATGAGTACGGTACGCTTGTTTATAGGGTTTAATAGTTTATAGTCTATTCATTTTAGACATGAGGTTTGAAATATTATAATTAACTATGTAATGTATTATATCCTTTAAATTTAAATAAAAATGCTAAATTTTCGGTTTAATTTAAATAAATACATACATTATATTAAATAAGATACATCCATTTTCTCAATTATCAGTCTTGTCATTAAATTTTCATCAAATTATTCCATTAAGCATGTTAATTACAATTACCATTACTTTTTAAAAATATTTACTTCAAGACTTGAAATTTCGTGAGATTTTAAAGGTACACAGATTCTTTACTGTTTAATTTAAGTTGAAGTTTTACATATTCTAATTATTATTATATTTATATTGTATATGAGTGATATATTTTTTATCAGTTCTTCTGAGCATGTATATGTTTTAAACATTGTTGTCATTGAGGTCTTAAATATTATTAATTTTTTCATGAGCTAAATTAATAATCATAAAGATAAATTTTTTTAACTCTAACAAATAATATAATCAATAATATCAGAGAAATAAATCCTAGATATATACGGTCGATGCAGAAGCCGGATCTACATCATCGGAGCACCCAAACCAATCCTAACAGACCAGAGACAAAACTTTCTCTAAAAAATGATGCAACACTTTGAAGAAGCATGACAAGTCACTCATGTGAAAACAACAGCATTTCATTCACAGTCCAACGGAAATATCGAAAGAATACACTCCACCCTAGGGCTCCTAATCAAAATCATCATCTCATAATGAAGTAATGTATGGGATGACAATTTAAAGTTTATTACCTTTGCAACAAACATGATAAAAAATCAAGCAACAGGATTTTGATCCTTTAAATTTATGTTTGGAAGAGAAGCTAACTTACCATCATCCGTAGCGTGTTCATCAATGCTGACGTATCCAGAAGTAGTAAGAATGTGGAAAAACAAACACGAAGAAAACCTACGAAGAACTAGAGAAAGAATATAAATAAAAACAGAAAAAATGAAGAAAAGAGTAGAGGAAAAAATCACTCACAAACACGCCATATACAAACCAGGAGATACGGTAAATAATTATTAACAATACTGAGTCTATCAAACTAGACCCGTCTTGGAAAGGCCCTTTAGAAGTTATTAACTACTTAACCATTAATAATTTACAGCTAAGAAATAAGGACAAAATTATTCGAATTCGTATTAATCAATACCCTCTTTCACAAACGATAATGACAGCCTTCTGGATCATCCTGCTGACACTTGCACCGATCATCACTGCTAACTACACCCTCGAAAAAATTCAAGGAAACGTCTACATCGAAGAACCGCTGCTACGGCAAAACTAGCCTGTAACAAGAAATGCTCACCTTATTATGAAGTCCAATTTATTCGGAACAGTGAGCGAAACCGAATGAAACAAGTGTACATCAAATTCCGACCAATTTATAAGGATAAGTAAAACATAGTCAGTATTCTGCCCAATCACACCAAAATACTCAAATTAATTGTAGACTCCTCGTCAACAAACCATAACTGGATAGCTGACAAGAAAAATGCCGAAAGGGAGTTTGTAAGAAACATCACTGAAGGACTAAATGCTGCAACGCAGTCTAGTTTTGTCAATTCCAAATATGCATTAGCAGCAATACTATTAGATGAATCAATAGAGGATATTGAAATTCAAATTCGGCCAAATTCTAACACCTAAGGTACTGAAAGAAACCATTACAGAATTTGAGACAACTCAGAATACGAATACTACCATTTTGACAATGAAGAAGATAACTACATGACAGTCTGGTACATATTTAAAATACTCTAGGGAAATCCTCAAAAAAGAATCAGCAAAAACTTGGTTAATCAGTTTTTGATCTGCAGTAAGCAATGTACTACATGTAATTAAGTACAAGGATTAACGTTAGAAACGTTATTTATGCTTAAATTAAAATACAGGCATAAGACATCGCAACAAAATATCCAAACGCATACATTCAGATGATAATCGATAATTTTCAATTCTACAATATTCCAACCTCCTTATCAAGTAACCTTGTATTGCCAGATTTCTGCCTATAGGGTCATTAAAAAAAACATGATACGTTTAGGAGGGGGGAGTCTGCCGTAGTATCATTCTCCATGTTAAGACCAATGGAAAAAGTACCACGCATGCGTGGGAGGTGGTCAGATGTTCCTGAAAAATGTATCACGTATTTTGTGAATGGGCCCTATTATTTATAATGTTATAATTACGTAATTAAGAATGCTATACTTGTGGCACCAAAAAAGTGACAAACTTCTTTAGAAATTGTGGAAGATTTTCGTTTTCCTTGAACCACGCGGAGACTCACCTGATGTGATATTTAATATGATTTGAAACATAACATATAACGTAAAGAACTTACTAAATAAATTGACAGTAAAGTTGTACTGTCTAGGCCGTATTAGGTTGGTCATTCAAAACAAATTTAAAAGCTCGCATTGTTTGTTTAAAAACGTCGACTATTTCGTGATTCAGATTACGTATTAATTTAATCCATACATGAGGTGTATATTTTGATATTAATTCTTATTCTTTCAAGTTTATATAAGTAATAGATATATGATATACAAGTGCACAAACTAGGTGATTGAGGACGAGAGTTTAACTTGCAGCATGAGTTGGAGGCTCGAATCATGAGGCGAAAGTTAGCACGAGAAAGAAGCGAGTGCAGAAACGCACGTCAGTGTTAAGAGGGCTGTGTATATAGACTTTTGGAGACATGTCGTTTAGGCGTAATTTCTCCGTAGGTATTGTAAATATGACTTATGTGGTTTGTCTGTATTATGAAAATAACGAGCTATGTGTGTGTGTTATCAAAGGTAAAATAATGTTTATTATATTAAAAATATGATTGGTCAAAGTTACCCTACTTTTGAAGGCCAATTTTTCGACTTGTAATGATTATTTCGAAAATTTTATAACACATAAACGTAGATAAAGTCTTGCTAAAAAGATTAACGTGTATGAAGGAACTGTTGCCTTTGTATAAATGCTAAAAAACATGCATAAGCGAACAGCATTTTTATGTTAAATTTAAGGCAAGAAACTATGGATTCTGGCGGTCAAATACAGGCTCGATCAACTCAATAAGAGAAAATAGCAAATTTTGAGAACTTAGGGAGGGGAGTCAAATTAGTTCCCTTGCCCATCGCAGATAGCGCTGGTTCTACACGCCGCGGATCACGCGCGTGCGCGCGAAGTAAATTGTTTGTTATCACCTGCTGCATGGTGACAGTTAAACAATTATTTTAAATGGGTAAAAAAATCGTGTTCAATGAGTGGTCGTAAACTTAAAAAAAATTAATGTCAAGCAAGTGATAGGTCATAAGTTCCCAACAAGACGTTCAGTGGGTTTAAAGTGGGTGCCAGCAACTGGAAATGCAGAGTTGCAAAAGTTACTGGTTGAGACTATAGTCTCCAAACGGTTCTTCGTGTGCTGGTGTAACTTCGGTTCTTTTCATAAAAATAAGGCCAAAATCAATTTAATAAGACCCAAAGAATGAGAAATAGAATTCTAATGATCTTTTACTTCTCATTTTGTGTTTCTTGTTTGCTTCATTTTGTCTTTATTCTTTGTTTTGGTTTAATTGTTTTGATACTCAA
>NC_046665.1:15896053-15909230 GCF_010883055.1 Belonocnema kinseyi | reverse complement strand
TAAAATACTAGAGAGATCTTTAGGCACGCCCACGCTGTCGTACTTAATGCATTGCATACCCCTTATCTCACCCCGGAAAGTTGCATGGCCCTCAGGTCACTATGTCTGCGCTTACTGGAATTCACATCCGGCACCACTTTCAAGAAAACCTTCTTAGGTTAATTTCTAAATTTCCTCTTTAGCTATCAATAAAATGAACATAAATTTAAAGTTCCCAAAAAATTTGCTAAAAATACTACTCTGACGTTCGACGGATTTGCGCGTTTCTTAAAATTCTGATTCGAATGATCTATACTTTTAGGATTACTTTTCTCACTAAAAATTGAATATAATAATTCTTCAAAAGTAGAGCAACTTTGACCAAGCCTTTTTTTATATCATTATCAAATAATAAAATTTGACAAATATTCCTGCTATCTTATTTATTTACGAATACAAGCATACGACATAGTTTATAATTGTTAACAATGCTTTTATATAAAATAATCGTAAGAACTTGAAATAAAGTTTGAAATTAAAAAAATGCTATACATGAATTTTTGTCTGATCAAAGCATATTACGGAGATAGTTTCAAAATATACTGAAATATTGCTTTAGAAATTTTAACACTTGCAAAAAATAACATTATAAAAATTTCTCCGGGATAAACTGTAAGGACCAAAGAGTGCTTGTTCTCAACCTTATAGGGTATTTTTTCGCGCACAAGTAATAGCAGATTCAGGGTAAATTCTGAAGTTTTCGAAACAATTTAAATAACGTTACAAAGGATTGAAAATAATGGAAAAAATATTTTAAAATGTTAAAAATCAATTTGATTAAATGTAAAACATTTTTTGTGAATTTGCAGAAATTTAAAAGACTTGGGGAAAACAAGATGAAATTCATATAAATTTAAGCTGCGTTTGAACTGCAATCAAGTGAATTGAAAACAATTTTAAAATATGGAAAAAGTAATTAAATTAGGTAAAATTTTAGTGTATTTAGAAACATTCAAAATAATTGAAAAGGATTTAGGATAAACTAATAAGATTTCAGGACGAATTTCCAATGAATTGTAAAAAATATTTTTAAAACTCTTTAAATCTTCGAAACCCTACGAAATCCTTCATGTCTTGTCAAACAATTCTTTGAAATCCATTCGATTTTTTAAATGCCTCAAAATTGTTAAAACCCTTCGTAATCCATTGATATTATTTAAATATCTTGAAAATTTCATTAAATATTTTAAAATATCGTAAAATATCTAAGTCTTTGAAAGTCTTCAAGCTTCTGAAATAAATAAAAGAATATGTGGGAAATTAAATTGAACTTAAATTAAATTGAAATTAAATTACTGAAATCAATACAAAATTTCTATGTAAACTGTTAAAGTAGCGTAAACTATTCAGAAATACTTTAAACTACTTAGAAATATTTTAAAGTTGCATAAAATGTTAAGGATTTTGGCAAAAAATACGATACAATGATATTTGAATGAGAAAAATGATATATTATTAAAGCATGTAAAATGTATTAAAGTACATTGAGAGTTTTTAAATCCCTGAAAATCGTAGAAATCCTCAAAAATCTTATAAGATAATGTTAAATCTTTTTAAACATTTTAAAAGCTCATATACGTCTTGTAAAATTGTTTCATATCTTCTGAAATTATAGCATATTGTTTACTTTAATGTATTGAATAAGGTTTAAAATTACATAAAAGTAAGGAAATGAATTTAAAAAATTGTTTAAAATGTTTTCAAATGACCTAAAATACTTATAATTAAAGCTGCTGAAAATGCTTTTGAAGCTTATAAAATACCCTAAAATTTAAAAAAATTTCTTCAGATTATTGAAATCTATTTCAAACTTCTTGGGATCTATATGAATTTATAAATTGTAAATAAATCTTTAAAACATTTTCAAAGACTTCAAAATAATTCAGAAATAGTTATAGGTGTTTCAACTGATGATCAGCTCGTTCACCTGCTGAACACCAATTTATATCCGATTGAATTCAATTTTAGAATTTCAAAATGCAGATTTCATTTGTTAAAATGTACTAAGGATACTTTCTAAAGGTACCTTATTCGAACTACCATATTATTTATATAATCCATTATTCAAAATTTTATTATGATTTAATGCTGTAAAATTTTAAAAAATCGCTATCCTAATGCATCAATGTTTCCCAAATAAATTTCTAATTACAACAAATGTCCGCGTATGATGATTATTTCTAAAATTTAGAAAATGAATAGGCTATAGATCCTTGGTGAAAAATGTACGAAAACCTACGCTAGCGGTTTGCCAGTACAGAAACAGTACTGGTGTGTAGCGCGTCGCCAGCACCGCCAGGCAATACTGTGAAGCGTTAACAGCCAGTACTGGCCCAGCACAGATGCAGATTGCTGCGACTCCGACAGTCTGTACTAGAAAAGAACAGCGCCAGCAGTGTAATTCCACCTTAGTCTAGTTGAAGCAATTGTCGAAAATGATAAATTATGTGGTACGCCTGGTTTCGTAACTAAATTGAGTAGAAGGAATATTTTTTTAATTAAAATCATTGATAATGATATTAAAAATAGACTTGGTCAAAGTTACCCTAATTTTGAAGACTAATTTCGCGGTTTTTATTAATGATTTAACAATCAAAAATTAAGTTTTTTATAATTGAAACAACTTTTTCTAGCAGAATGGGAAATTGCAATCTAAATTTTTACTTGATATAAACTATATTTCGAAATTATCTTCATCATGTTTCGATCCGACGAAAATTGAAATAGAGCATTTTCAACATTTCAAACTTTATATCGACTCTTTACGGATAGTTAATGAGAAACTATTGCCTGGATTCGTAAGCAAGTGAAATAGATAAAGCTTTAAAGATCAACTGAGATGGAAAATATAGACCGATTTTTATCTATCCTTTTTTTATTTGCTCATAATAACATAACGAGTCTAATGCACTATATTAAAATTGAATTAATTATTATGTTACAAAATTCGGATTTTCCTCCGCCGTGTCTAATCTCAAACAATGGGAAGGTCTTGCGAGGCCAAAAACCGTCCACTCGACAAACTACCACGCGTCGCATGGGTACCAAATTCCAGACAAAGCGGGAGTCAGGATGACGATCCCCTGATAATGACTTTCTCTCAGGCAATTTGTTTGAAACTTTTTTTACTAATAATATTATATATATAATATATTATATTAATAATAATATTTCAACTATGATCGGCTGTCGACATTTTTTTTACTAAAAACCTCCACCATTTGGGACGTGCTTATCATATTTCTGTCTCTTTCGTACGCTCAACTCAGAGTTCCCACGCTAGTACACAGCCCTCTTAAGAGCTGAAGGTAAATGCTGCGATTACACAAGTTGTAATTGATGTGCACCCGTGTATCGCACGCTGTTTTTGTAACAACCACCCGAGAAAAGTATTTAGCACTTTTTTTATACTCTTTTAAGAAATTTTCGGTACTATGTGGTGGTTTTTGGCTAACTTTTAGAATATTTCTATAAAATATTTTTAAAAATAATTTTATTCTAGTGGCGCCATTATTATTCTCGCACATTCTGCTTAATTGAAGCAATTCGCATATCATTTAGAGGCTTGGAAGCCCTCACTGTAGAGATGGGTGTTGCCAAAAGTAGTTTCTGAGATTAAACGTTTGAATGGATTGATCAGTGTTTTATTCTGCGCATAATATTTGATATGATATTCGAAAATATGCATATGATTTTCTCATTAGGAAATACTATACGAAACTTTTCTTTTGTAAATCCTTCACTTCGCCAGTACTTTTTTTGAGATTGCAGCTGTCCATGGGCGGTGGTTTCAGAAAGTACGTAAGTCGGACCTAGAATATGAAATATTTTTATAAATTTCTGTTTAAAACAATGTCAGAATACTGTTCATTTGAATTGCAGCAGTGTGAAAATTTACGTGAATGTGAGAAGTAATTACATTCACAAAACTTCTTTTCATACGAATGCATCGAAAAAGGTTAATAGGGCAAATTCTTTTAAATGTTTCAGCCCGAATGTTAATTCCAGTGTCTTTCGAAAATTTTTGAAATTTCTTAAAACGCAATTCGTTGGAATTTCTCAACTCCTAATCGCTTTAACAATGTTCAATTTCCCTGCGTTCCTTAAATTAAAAGCCATACTTGAATCTGTTCCAATTTTTCAGGGCAGATGAAATCAAACTCATTAGACATACATGGAGACATCAAAACGCGGAATTAGAAGATTTTAATCATTTTTAGTTTGTCTCTATTCATTTTTATTATCAGGATTATCAAGTCATTAGTAAAAGTTTAACTGAAAAGATACTTTACACACCTTTGATGAGAACACCGGAATCCTTTATTTAAATTCCCCTATCCCTAAGGAAACTGCTCCATCTGGGACAAAAATCTCTTCCCTGCATACGTGATTTGTTCTGCAACCATTCTTCTATGTACTGACAGGGGCATAAAGCAGAAGATAAGTGACGAGGAGAAGAAGGATTTCCACCTTCCTCGTCAACAGTCCAATCTAGGCGTCTTCGCATGTAATCCTTCACCCAACGTTGTACGTAGCGACAGAAAACCCGTTCGCTCTTGCCCTGTTTGGTTGAATTGTAAACATAAACTTGGATTATGGTAAGCAGTAAAATATATTTAACAGGCGGAATATCTTAGAAAGAATATGAGAAATGTTTTCAAATTCTCAAGGTATTAGTTTTATGTGAAAATTTAATTTTGCGAATTTTGTTTAATTTTTAAGTTTACAGACTCACTGAATGAGAAAAAATATATTTTACTTTGATGTCTGTCAGTCTTCATTGTCTGTGAACATGAAAAATTCCAAAGGAATTGTCCACCTGTATTGCCCTTAGACACGCCGTATTAAAGCTTAAACGGAAGCAAAAGTTCTTCAACCTGCGATTTTTGACGAACGACTCTAATATTATCTATCAAAAATGCTTTTTAAAACATACTTGCCTCAAAATAATTTCGTGAAATATTTTTGTAGCGATAAACGTCCATATTAATTGAGATAGAAAGTTGAAAATTCAGTAAATTAAATATGAGGCACTATAAACGCTTGTATATTCCAATTTTTAAGAAGAAAAAGATGTTTTCTTTTTTTATGTCAGGTAAAATGTTAATTTATAAATAAAATATGCAGAACATAATTAATTCGACATCTTCCTAATGGCAAAGATTTTATTTATTCAAAAATCGTATCAATTACGTTTCGGAAACACAGCTGATTTCCCTCGTCTGATTTGTAAAACAAAACGTATTATAAATATAAAAACGGAGTAATATCATAAATAGAACGGAAAATATTAAAATATAATACTTCAAAACAGTTTAAAAACTAGATTTTCTGTGAATTCCCAAATGTGTGAGTTGCATAACCTTAACAAAAAGTAAAAAATCGGAAAAATAAGGTTAGGTTCAAATACGTGAATAGTGTGAACTAAGTGAAATCAGAACTGTTAATACAAAAAAAGTAAGAAAATTAATTTCATACCTGTAAATGGATCTTGAAATTCCGAAATTATATGTTAAAATTAGTAAATGTTGTAGTGAAAAACAAAGTTGTTCAGTGAATAGGGAGCAGAATGCCCTGTCTCCATCTTAAGAACTTTGTGAACTCACATATAAGGAATTACAATGCAATAATATCGGGAAACGATACGTAGGTGTAAGAAGGGTTAGCAACTGTAACAAATTCCATAGTGTTATTTTGCACAAATTCTTTTTCAAATTATATATTTGTTTCAATTCAAAATTAATGTTATTTATATTTGACATGAGCTTCGAGAAATTTTATTTAGTTATAAATTCAACCATGATATTGTAAGAAGTATTAAAATAATCTAAATCGGTAACTAAATTCATGCAATTTTCACCTTCTGATTCTAAATCTTGCATGACAATTTCTGATATGATAGCCAAAACTGGTGAACCCATAGGCATACCATGTGTTTAATAATTTTAGATGTTATTGGTTTTGTCTTAATCAATATTATTAAAATATTGATTAATCTTAAGGTTCTGAAAAAACGCTCTCTATCTCCGCTGGGATATGAGCTCAGGTCCTTCAGATTGCCGGTCTGATGCGTTTTTTTCACAACCTTAAGATTTATAATTATTTTGATAATATTGATGAAGACCAGTAGAGAAAACCAATAACATATAACATTATAAATTAATTTCCCTGGTCAAAAAATCTCCATCAATAATAAAAAACCATGTGTTTGACGGTGAAATTTATCATCAAATTACCTGTAAACAGATGATATGCCTATGGGTTCAGCATTTTCGGCTATTCTATTGGAAATTGTTATGCGAGATTTAGAATCAGAAGTATTTAATAAAATCAATTTTGAAATTATAATTTACATACGGTATGTGAATGACTCCTTTTTGCTTATTCCTAAAAATACAATAGATATTATCATTTCACTTTTCAATTCCTATCACAACAAACTACAACTTACCATTGAGAAAGAAGAAAACAATTCAATTGGATTTTTAAATGCAGAATTATTAAGATCTGAAAACAATATTATAATAACTAATTGGTTCCGCAAAGAATTATATTCAAGAAGATATTTGAACTATTTTTCTAATCATCCCATACCACGTAAAATTGGAATTATCAAAAATCTAGTTGATTCTGCCATTCTTTTAACAGGCGTATCTTTCCACTCATAAACTTTTAAACTGGTTAGAAAAAAACTCTTATTCTACAATAACTATCCATCTAATTTTATTGATAAGCACATTAAAAAAAGATGAATTAAACTACTTCTAAAGAAAACATGTTTCTTAAAATAATTTAATAATGTGATCAGTGCTCATTCGTGAGAGACGGTAAGAGGAAGGGAAAAAAGAGGGAAGGGAAGGGGTACGGATGGGCAGTGTTTTGCGTACGGAGAGGAATCGAGAAGCGAAAGGAAGTGGGAAGGCAGTGAGCTGCGAATCTATGTTAGAAAATAGTGTGGAGTGATTATATTGCTTTGTGTAACTTTTTTTTTAATTCATGCTTAAGTTCACATCAACTACAAGGTCATTAGCGACGACACTTACAAACTAGTATCATATAGAGGTATACATTGAAGGTTCTGTATAATTAATGAGATTTATAATTCAAAAAGAATAATATAGTTCTGAAAAATTATAGATGGTTAAGAAGACCTATTTCGTTGAGTAAACCTAGTACATTTTGAAAGGATATTAGATCTGTAAACATTCTTTTTAGATTGTTCGGTAGGTGATATTGCCTTCTTTAATTTAGGTAGTTTGAACAGTCTACCAAAACATGTTTTATGGTAAGAATCACTTCACAATTTTCAGAGTTTTTTGGTTCTAGCTAGAGCATCAGCTCCTTCATTGCCCTTAATTCCTCTGTGTGAAGGAATCCAAACGAAGCCTATTTTTTCCCCAGAAAATATAGTTTTGTCAAAGACGCTTTGATAGTTTGGGTTGTACAGTCAGATTTAGTGAAATTTTTTATAGCTAAGATAGCACTCAGTGAGTTCAAGATGATAATAAAATTGGTGTCCTTTGATCTTCCTATAAATTCGAGAGCTTTCAAAATTGCATAGATTTCACCTCTAAATTTGGTGTAAGAGTCTGGCAGTTTGAATTTGAATGAAAAAACATCCCGTCCATGTATTTGACTTTGATCCATAAGTGTAAATTTGCATAAAGTTGGACTAATTAATACCTGTAGTACCTGCAAATATTTTTATAGTTTTTGGGTACCTCGTGAAGTGTCAGGATAGTTTCCGGCAGGGAAAATTCTCACGGTGGGTATTTATGGGGTCTTCTTTGTGCGATAGTTGGTAGTATTATATTTGCTTCATTTAAAACTTGTTCTACTCGAATGTAGAATGGTTTTGGATATTTGTCGCGTTCCTTGTATTTATTTTGGTGAATTCTTTCAAAGGTACTGTGGTAGGCAGGATTTTTAGGTGTAGAAGCCTATTTAGCAGCATGTGCTGGGATTAGCTTTTTTCTTCTGATAAACACGGGAGGCTCACAGGCTTCGCTGAGGATGCTACTAGTGGGGCTGGAACAAAAGGCTCCTAAGGCTAATCTAAATCCTGCATTTTGTTTAGGTGATAGTTTATTTAGGATATTAGGTTCTCCAGAGTTGTATACTATAGATCCATAATCTAATTTAGACCTTACAAGTGCGTTGAATGCTTTTATATGGAGCTTTTGGTCAACTCCCCAGTTTCTTTTGCCTATAGTTTTGAGTATGTTTAGTCTGCGTTTACAGTCGGCTTTGAGACGAGTGATGTAGGGTAACCATGTGAGATTTTTGTCGAAGATTAGACCTAGGATTTTGATGGTATCAGTGACTATTAGTTGATTGTTGTTGAGGTGAAGTACTGGGTTCCTGAACTGGGACTTATTTTTAAAGAAAAGAATGCACATTGTTTTTTTAGTCGAGAATTTGAAGCCGGTAATACCGAACCAATCCTGAAGATAATGTAGACATTTTTTTATTAACTTTTCAGAGGTTTGGATATCCTTCCCTTTGCATGTTTGGATCCCCAAAGAGTGTTATTACTATTGAAATCACCTAGCATAACAAAAGGTCTAGGTAGTTGAAGTATTAAATTTTTTAGGTCGTCAATGCATAGATAAAACCAATTGGGGATTTAAATGTTGCATACACATAACTTTGTATCAGATATCATTTGGACCACTACAGCTTCTCAGTCTGTTCGCAAGTCAACTTCATCGACGGTTATCTCCCTTCTAATGTAGGTTGCGACTTCACCGCTGGCATGATCCGCGTTGGTTCCGTTTTTGAAGACAGGACAGTAATTTTTTTAATTGGCAGAATAGGATCCTTTAAAGTTCGTTTCTCGAAGGCAGATTATGAATGGATTGCATTCTTTGAACAGTAATTGAAGGAAGTCAAGGCAGGGATGGAAACTGTTTAAATTCCATTGGATGATTTTAAGAGCTATTTTAATTGAAAAGGATATAAGGATCGCTGTTATCTATATATGCAACAATCTTCGTATATTAGGGCTTGTAGTTTTCATTATTAGGTCTATCAGTTCCACTTGTTTCTGGGTCACTGAATTCTGAATTATCTTCAGAAGTAACGTTTTCCTGTACTTCAACTGACTTTTTTAGTTTGTTGTAAATTCTCGTGTGCTTGCTTTTAATACTTCAATCCTTCAGGTGGAGATACATGCCCTCCATCATGAAGAAAAGAGGCCTTAGATCATCACAATACTCCTTTGCTATCAAGGCAGTTATGTACACCTGTAGCTTTTTCGAAAAATCTTTTGTACTGTAAGTAATCAAGGATATATTTATTCTTGGAATTTTCTATAATGTCTTTAATGGGATCTAGTATAACTTCAGTTGATTTTTCTGATTAGGATGAATTAGTTTTACTTTTCTTACATTTTCGTTTTACCTTTTTATCTACTGTAATCCAATCTTCTTTGTTATCAGTTTTGTTTATTGCAGTATTTGTATTTGCCAACCTTTTTGCATGCAAAACATTTTAATGTATCTGTTGAGAGATATATCCAGTAGGAAGTTTCCTCAAAGTTAATTTGAAAAGATTCTGAAATTTTTGATTCATCTTCCGGATGCATGTATATTTTCCTTCTGAAATCAAGAATGTGGGAGTTCAAGAGCCTCAGTGATGATAAAGTGAGGAATAACTGGACACAAGTTAGATAGGATAAACCTTTTAAATTTCATCAATAGTAGTCGTAGGTCCAATGTGTTTTCCTTTATTGTTATACTTGTGTACTTACTGATAAGGTCTTCTGCTGTTTGTTTACTTTAGAAATAAAAGCAAACTCGAACGTTTGATATTCTAGAGGCAATTTTGATTTTTCTAGAGTCTACCAATTTTCCGATTGCATGAGTGTATTCATCGATAGTGATATCCGGTGTTGAGTCGATTACTATAGCTTAATCCTTTTTCGGGAACTGGTCTCTAACTGCGGCTGCAATATAACTTTGTTGGGTGGAAGGAACATTGATTTGAGTAGTAGCGGTGGGTTTAGTTGCACTTTGGAACACTTTTAGGTGAGTTGACATCTTAAAACGGAGGTTGCACTCCAGTGCAACACTCCCACAGAATCTCCACTGTCACTTCACTGCTGTTGCACTACTTAGGCGTACCACAATCCAATTTGTAATATATACACACAGTCTTGCGTTAACACGCAGCACAAGGAAAGACGTCCGAACACAACAACAGTCGAAAGTCTACTGTTTGTTTAACTTTGTTGAGTTAATAAAGTTCATTTTTGAAGTTAAAAGCTAAAATTTTATTTTTAACACTACGGACAAAAACGAAGAACAGTAACGACCATATCAAGATAGACAATACTATTAAAAACTCAAAAGAAATTATTTTAATATCCTTTCTTGGCCAAATTTCACATAACATAAAACGACTTTTAAATTAAACTGACAGCATAAAAACAGCTTTTAGAGTTAATACTAAACGTAATAAATTTATAAAATAAGGGAAAGGCAGATTAGATACTTTGGACACTTTGGATACTTTGACTAATCGAAACGTCCGCTACGAATAAGAGTTAAAGAACACAAGAATAACATCAGATTAGGTGAAAAATACCATAAAGCTATAAGTCAACACTTAAAGAAAGAACACCGAAGTGACTTTAGCTTTATCAAATAGAATTAGGTAGAAATTTTGCATATTGAACCAAATGGATATGAACGTAATTTTGCTGAAATCGGTTTCACGAAACAAGAAGGTGAAAATTGTATGAATTTAGTTACCGATTTAAATTATTTCAGTACTTCTTACAATAACATTGCTGAATTTACAACAAAATAAAGTTTCTCTAAGTTCATCTCAAATAAAATAACATTAGTTTTGAATAAAAACAAATATATAATTCAGAAAAAGAATTTGTGCAAAATAACACTATGGAATTTGTTACAGTTGCTAACCCTTCTTACACCTGCTTATCGTTTCCCGATATTATTGCATTGTAATTTATTTTTTAGTACGACATTTACTAATTTCACCATATAAATTCAAAATTTCAAGATACATTTACAGGTAATTATATTTACAGATATATAAAAGATATTCTCTCGTGCTAGTATTTTAATTTTTGTACAATAAAAATAGAAAAAATGGCTACATGTATAGGCATGTTTCGAAAGACCTGTTTTATTGTAACAATTTGCATGATCTCTTTTGTATTTAGATATGCGTGTCTTTAATATCCTGCCAGTTTCCCAAATTTAAAAGTTGTTTCTCATCGAGAAATTGTTTTAAATCTGCAATGTTCTCATAGGTATCCAACTTATCATTTAAAAATTAATATTAACCACATCAATTTTATTTTTACTATTTGTGTGGAATGTAATGGGCTAGAGTTTAATTGTAACTTGAAAATTTGTTTTTGAAATTTCATAAAGCTTCCTCTATATATATTTTAAAATTGACGAATTGTAAACAAATTAAAAGAAGTAATTACACCTTTTTCCGAAAACAAAAATGTCATAATTTTGTTGGTATTAAAATGCATAAAGAAACAAATAGCAATATTAATTCCCGATACTTTAAGCCCAAAACGAACTCCCCTACACTAAATAATTAGTCCTAAGGGTACATTTGAATTTGGAATTTTGAAAACATGAAAATTAAAACATAAATAGCATAAAATTTGAGATATTTGTTTACAAACCCGAAAAAATATCTCCTAAACTACGATCTATCTACGAACTACGTGGCAACAGTCTTGTTAGAAGTACTTCGCGTTAATTTTCCGTTCTTGTTGTATCGAACCCGTCTCGTAGCTTCTGGAGCCTACAACTGCTTATAATAAAAAGAAATATTATGCGTAATTGTGAAGCTACAACATCAGTTCAGGTGGTTTCAAGCATCTTATTAAATCAACTTATAACATCCTCGTCTCATCAGTCCCTCGATTGAGTCCATGGCTATGATTTAAAGCCGGGTTTACCCGAGTAAAAGTCAATGATGGGATAAAAACCAGGCTTTGTCCAGTTGGTTAGACACTCGGACTTCACCTCAGAGGTCCGGGGTTCGATCCCTGAGCCGGTACCTCTAGAAATTTTTCAATGTACCTTTACCGAGGTTCTGGTGGTTTCGAACCCACTTCAAGCTGTAGGTCCCCCCATCGTGTACTTGACTGCAGCCCAGTCCGTCAATGATGGGGTAAAAACCAGGCTTTGTCCAATATGTCTGGACAGACTGCTCTCATCAGATCACTTGATTGCATTATAAAAATGCATCCGTGACTGATGATATATACCGGGACAGCCCCGTGCAAAAATGATCAAATAAAAAATCCAACTCTAACCAAAAATGTCTTAGACATGTTGGGCAGTATAAGCCTCTGACAACATTTCAACACTGAAATGTTTTTTTATAATAATAATAATGCCCCCCACCGTCCACTTTCCTGAAACCCAGTCCGTCAATGATGGGGTAAAAACCAAACTTTGCCAAATATGTCAAGCCACACTGCTCCCATCAGATCACATCATGGCATTAAAAATGTGCTTGTGACTGACGATATATACAGGGAGAGTCCCGTGCAAACTATTGTGCAATATTGTGCAGTAACCACCTTAAGGCTGAGAAATTTAAAATTTACAATAATGTTTCGATTAATAATGTCTATTTTGCTAAGAGATGGCGTTACTGATACGTATGTTGGTATAGACGCATGGCGTCTATGGCGTTTTGAAGGTTCGACATATGTCACCAAAAGCCAGTTTGTTTTGTATTATCACTGTGCAAAGAATGTATTTTTTGAAAGCTTTGAAAATGTCGAATTACGTACCTGAAATAGCCGTTTTGCGGGGAAGTTTAATAACGTTCTTTCATTTGAAGAAAGCAGCTACTGAAAGTTATAGATTATTGGTTGAAGCTTACGGGACAAATTTTATAACCCAAGAAACTTGTGAACGATGGCTTTAAATATTTAAAACTGGTGACTTCGAAATAGAAGACAAAAAGCGTGCAGGTCAGCCCAAAAAGTTTAAAGATGAAGACTTGCAAGCTTTATTGGATGAAGACTCAAGACAAACGTTGAAGCAAATGGCAAATGCATTGTATGTTGCCCAAACCACCATTTCTGAACTTCCACACCCATTGGGAAAGGTCCAGAGGGTAGGGAAAT
>NC_046665.1:15890390-15895953 GCF_010883055.1 Belonocnema kinseyi | reverse complement strand
CATACATATGCATGAAAAGAAGGCTTTGCTGTGTATTTCGTGGGACAGTAGGGAAGCGATGTATTACAAACTGCTGAAATCTGGTGAAACGATTACGGACGAATGGTACTGAGAAGAATTAATTAAATTAAACAAAACATTGAAGTAAAAACGAGGAGATTACGCGCAAAGCCACGAGAAAGTCACTTTTCAACATGACAATGGAAGGCCTCATGTTTCGAAACCAGTCAAAAAATATTTGGAAAACATTAAATGAGACATCGTACCTCACCCGCCGTATTCACCGGACTTGGACCCATCGGACTGCCTCTTATTCCGATCGATGCAGCACGGATTTTCAGAGAAAAATTTCCAGTCTTACGAAGAAATGAGAATTTGGCTCGATGAATGGCTGGCCTCAAAAAATGAACAGTTCTTTTAGGAAGGAATTCATATATTGCCAAAAAGATGGGAAAAAGTTGTAGAAAACGATGGCCAATACCTTGATTATTAAGGTAATTATTATTGTTATGTAAACAAACGGCCAAATTCTGCGAAAAAATCGACATTACTAACCGAAAGACCTATAATATTAATTAATAACACAGGCCGACAAAATTTGACAAAAGTCAAAAGCCAGAGAGCAGACCAAACATTTCTGAAGGATTTTGATACGCCGAATCCGAATCCGAACTCCTCTCTTTGATTCTTGAAGAGCAAAGCTCAGCTTTATCTTTTGGAAGATCAATGTCACGTATAAAATCGTCTAATCCGTCTTGGTCAAAAAATTTAGGACTTTCATCATCTGCTTCTTCCCAAGAAGAATCTTCAGTTGCATTAGGATCGTCAGTATCTATTAATTCGTGAGTTGATCGGTCACTTTTATTTTCAGAGTGATTTCTAATACAAATCTTGGATGGTATAACACTTTTTACATCAGGGTAAACGATCTTCTCCAAATACTTTTTAGAAAAACCTCTTGTTTTGCATAAGCAAAAATAGCAATCGACGGTATTTCTCCGTTTCATACTTTCCACAAACGTGACAAAACGTATTAACTTTCTTAGCGCAAGGAGTTCTTAAACTCATTTTTTTCTTATAATGAATAGTAACGTGGAAATTCTAAAACCCACCACGTACAAAAATCACGATTTACACGAAATGTAACCGCTAGACAGATTTCAAATACAAAAAGAACGAAAAATTTACGCAAAATACTTTCTACAACCCAGTTCCTTAGAGTATGGTCTCTAGCCGCGGATGACCTTACGCGCTAGACGGCACAGTTGGAGGTAAAGAGTTCACTTAAGGATACTTTTTTAGAGCTACTATTACTTTGTTTCCATACATTTTCAAGGGTGAGCCCGGTTTTTCATCATAGCTACGGACTAAGTCAAGTGACTGATGAGATAAAGATGTTATAAGTTAATATAATACGATTCTTGAAACCTCCTGCGATGATGTTGTAGGTATACAATTACGCGCATGGTGTAGTTTGAAGTTCGTCCCTTACCGCTGCTATGCTTGAGCAGCAGCCGAGAATGTTGGTGGAGAGACAGATACCTGTGGATGCTTTCTTAGAGCTACCATCCGCCACTCCACAGGTTTTCAGAAGCTTGCTTCCTGATGGTCGAGAAAGTTCCTTACAAGTCGACAGGTGTTTATAAAATCGCCTTCTAAACTGCTGAAAATACCTTACTGACTCCTAAATGTTTAAGATGTTCAGTACATCTTGCGTGCACATTGCCTATACCCAAAATCACAATAGGATGAATACATGCATGATTCACATTTCTCCATATGGTCTTTACTTCATGTCATAACTCGCTCCACATATGGATCTCGTAGTGAACGCAGTCGATAGGAATATTTTAATTATAGTATGCTAAATACCATTCTATTTAAGAATAATCAGATATTTATATGACTCACTCGCAGTCATATCCTCGATTTCATTTTTGAACTTATTCTCTAACTCTGCGGTCCCTAATTCCCCTCTGGCTAAATTCACTGTTCTGCATTTTTCTGGCCCGAACTCCAAGTAAATATAATTGAAATACTGCTTTGTGACATTGATCACTTGCTGCAGTTTCTGGATTGAACTAACTTATAGCTTCCAGTCATCCATGTTCAGAAGATGGTTCACTTGATGACCATCCTCATAGTCATATATGTACTCTGAACCTATGAGACATGCTTTTTAGTGTTTTGCTCAGTGGTATCAACTCTTAATAGAACCATAGTGAACTAAAAGAAGTCTCCTTGAATTCCTGTACCCGAAAGCGTCCTCGCACGACTTAGAAAGTCAATGATGCGTGGGCAGATTTTGTGAAGTTTTAAGACTTCAAGCGAATAGTCATACGGCACGGAAGGAAACGCTTGCTCGTAGTCAATGTATACAAGGTGAACGTTCCTCAGATTTTTTCGAGCTTGAGCCATGAAAACAGCATCTAAGGCGACTAGATCTTTACTGCGTCGCAAGTTTTACAACATCCTTTTTGTTCTTCTGTAAGGATGCTATTCTCGTCGCAATAAGAATATACATTAATTGTAATGATACCTGTAAGACATGTATGAATTGTTGGAAGACAGGCTATCGGTTGAAATTCAGATGGATTTTGATGCTCAGGTTTTTTTGGTAACAAATACGTAGTACATCTTCTGAAAAAGCCTTGCCAAGGCATGACGCACACTCGTCATGTACTTGTACCAGAAGTTGTGCACCATGTCCGGACCTAGGACTCTCCATTTACTTGTCCTTTCCAAGACCGCTGAAACATCTAAAGCTTCAATTTTGTCATCTGCATTTCAGGACTATTGTTTACCCTTGCTTTCTTCAGTTTGAATCAGACAGTGCCCCAATTGTATCCAATATTGCTAGTGTTAATATCTCGATGTACCAAGAATGCATGATTTTTGTAATATCGCTTATTAGCTTTTTGATACTATTTCCTTTCTTGTTTTGAATCAATCGACCTAATTTTCACCTTACTTTGTTCACATCCATGTCCAAGCTGATCTTTCTTGGTGGATCTCGATCCCTTTCTGAGACAAAGACTGAGGTGTTCTATTAGTGCACGCGGATCATTCGTGTTGTTCATTTTTGGCAGATAATGTCTTTGTGTTGGTTTTACATATCTGTACTCTAGAAAAGCATGACCGAAATTCCTTTCTAGGTTCTGTAGTTTTTCTAAGATTTCGCTGTTCACATCATCGTTATTAATATTTGGATGTATTTATAGTGGATCCGGTACTTGATGTTAATTATCCCTAAAACCTATGCCTTCAACTTCAATCAAGTTGCGTCATCAGCAGGTTGAAGAAGAACATCAATTGCCCCTGCTTTACCGTATGACGCGACTTTCTCTAAAAGATGTTCATTGTCCTCGTTTTCCCCGCCAAATCAACCTGTCATTTAATCTCCATTGCTCGGTCTTTTGTGATGTGTAGATTAGTACTGATGTCCTTCACCTTAGCGATAAACTCAGTTAAGGCGACTTTCTTTATATTAGGATGCTTTGAAGCAAATTTCTTCCTTAAATTGTATTCTTTTTCCATTTTTGTTTTAAACCTTCGCACTTTTATAATAGACGCACCATTTACCTTTTTATTGTTGTTTCCCACTTAATTCTCTCCCGCGATATTTCTGTCGAGGCGATTGTTTCGACATAGATAACTATATTTAACCCAGCCTCAGCAAGCACAATTGATATTTCACTGTTTACCGACGGTCGTAGACATTCGTGCTGGCCAAATGTTTGATTAGTTAGATCTGCCTGACCATCGCGCAAGCTCACCATCACCACCGTGCCGCATACTGTGGACCTCAGCGGAGCTCTAGGGGCACTCTGACGTTCCTTAGGAAGTGAGAAGCGTTTCAAAATCTTTAAAATACTCGCCATCATTGTTTATGGATTTTGGTGTTCTTCTCAGTTCCTTTCCTCTTTGTTATCTGCCTGTATGACATGGGAATCTCTATCAATAGCAGTGCTACCGCTAACATAGCGGTCCAAGTCATGGCAAAAATGTCAAACATCGTATTGAATTAACTTATGACATCCTCATTTCCTCAGTCCTTGATGTAGTCGCTGGCTAAATGAAAAACCGAGTTCACCAAGAACAAGTTAAAAAAAGAAATAATAATACCCATACCGAAGGTGTTCTCGCGGTTTCCTCGCGGTAGGGCTTCAGAACATCTACAAAGAACGTCACCACTTCCAGATATTAACAACGGTGATGTGAACAGCGAAATCCCAGAAAAAGTACGGCACCTTCAAAGGAATTTTGGTCTGTTTAATGTTAAATCCATTGAGAAAAACATTAAATAGCATGTCTCATGTGTTCGGAACACATAATAATGAGGATAATTTTCAAGTGACAAATCTTCTATACATGGATGAACTGAAGCAATATGCTTGTTCAGACCAGAAATTTCTGCAAGTGGTCGACGTCACGAAGCAGTTTTCAAATGATAGCAACACAAATTTCGGTCATATAAATATCTGGGTATTCTTGAATTTAAGGGTATTCAGTCAACAGTAGTTCAAGAAATACTAAAAAAATCCAAACGACCGCCTTCTCTACAATACTCATATGGATTTTGAAGAGTTCTCTTAACTCGGAAAACAAAATCAGAGCAACCAACAACTATGCCATCCCTGTATTTACGCACTTATTCAGGATCATTAAATGGTCTAACACAGACCTTGAAACATTAAATAGAATCGTCCGCGTAAAATTATTAATGATTTTCGCGTAATGGCTTAGAGAAAATATACACTGAGAGACGATCGGTGTAATTTCTACTCTCGAAGTGTAGATATCACGCTGAAGTAGGCTATCAGAGCCTACCCTTTCACTAGGAGTAGTAGCTACTCCTGCGGGAGTGAGAGATACCCCGCCGCGGTGATTTAACTGCTCTAGCCAGTCGGTATAACAGTTAGCACTTATTGTATGCAGTGTGACATACGCTGTGAATGATAAGTGTGGCAGATACTCACGTGAAAAGAGTAGAACCTACTCTGATTCGGTGTGTCATATGTAACTATTCATGGGCGCTGCTATCGCTCACATCGCAGATAACCTGTACACCGATTGTCTCTCAGTGTACGAAAAAACAAAATTATGTGATGGAAATTATACATCAACAAATTTCCCTAGACCTAGGACTCTTAACAGAATAGATACCTTTATATAGATATATTACAACGCCCGTTTTAGAAAGCGAATATTACATCTCTTTATTGGGATGTTAATATCCAGGCTCATTATTATATCCTAATCAATCGACCTGACATCGTGATGCCAGAAAAAAACAAGATCCATAAGTATAGAAAACTAAGACATGAAGTAAAGTCAATATGGAAGAATTTGAAACATGCATCTATTTATCCTACTGTGATTTCGTCTACAGGAAATGTGCATAGGCAGCAGCTGAAAAGGCAGCTTTATTAAACACCTGTCGCATTGTAATAAACTTTCTTGACTACGAGGGTAGTTCAATAAGTCCTTAGAATGACCAACAGATGGCGCGCGAATCGCTCCAAATCATCTGTTTTCAGTCAGCACCACTCCCGACTAGATA
>NC_046665.1:15880800-15890290 GCF_010883055.1 Belonocnema kinseyi | reverse complement strand
ATTATATGTAGAATTGAATAGAATTTATTGTCTTCATTGTATACTTTTACAAGTTTTTACTATATTCTTTTGCTCTCTTAAATTTTTAAATAAAACGAAGCTACCGATTTTTACTCTTAGAATTTTTACCTGAAAGGATAATAATTAAATAATTAAATCATTACATATTTCTGTGTCTATATTACAGTTTCTTTTGTCCTTAGGCTATATTTCTCCTCTATATCACTATTTTATTCGATATTATAATTATATTAATCATAATATTAATTAGCTGTAAATGATTGTGCTGAGGTTTTTAAGCAACCTCGGTACTTTAGAAATTATAAAATTTGTTTATGAGAATCATTCGGAATTAAACAATTACAAACTATAGCTTCCTAGAATTTGGTTATTTTATACTTTTTTCATGACTACGTGGGACTTCGATTTTTAAGATTTAAAATTGCTAGCCATTTTAAAAAATGTTAATAAAAAATGTTGTGGTGTTAGTACTTATAATTTGTAATTGTTTTATTTTAAATGATTCCCATAAATATATTTTCTAATTTTGAATGGCTATTTACATTTTTTCGGTTTAATAGAAAAATTCGACTTCTAACGCTTAAAACTCTAGCACAATCATTTGCAGCTAATTAATATTAACGTTAATATCAATATCTGTTGAGATAATATTATTCTAATCATAATATCATATATAGTAAATTATATATAATATTAATTATATTATAATGCACCCTGATTATAATTCTTTTTTCAAATTTTCATCCCCTAACTCATAATTTTCATTATTTTTTAGAATTCCCTGTCCCAGATCTGAATTATAAATTTTCCAAAAAATCTCTAATCTAATTTAGAAATAAAAACAATTGCTTTGAAAAATTTCCTATTCCAATTCAAAATTCAGAGTAAAATAAGAAAATTCAAACTTTTAAATCTGAAAATGATTTATTTGAGGTGAATATCTTTGAATTTTGAACTTTTAAGACCTGAAGCTTGACAAATTTTTAATTCAGAAATATTTATTTCAAATGATCGATAATTCATAGTATAAAATAAAAACATTTAACACCTTTCAATTTTACAATTTTTTATCAAATTATGTTAAAATAAGAAATTACCGATTTTAAATTTGTATGACTTTAACATTTTAGAGATTTCTGGTTAAAAAGTATAAATTACGCTATTATTTTTAACGTTAAAAATGATAATACTTCAAGAAAATTTCAGTTCTTAACAATAAAAGTTGAACGATTAAACCAATTTTTTAACTAAAAACTTTTTAAAATAAAAGTTACATTATTTTAATTTTATGTTGTTCGAGATTAATATTTTTGCATTGTTATTTATAGATAAAAATTTGAATTTACCATTTGAAAATATTAGAAATTAATTCGTATCAAAATAATTGAATTTTCAACTAAAAAAAAGAGAAAAACAAATTTTCAATGAAATAGTTAGATTTTCTACCTGAAAGATGATTTTTTTACCTAAAATTAATAATTTTCAGCCAAAAACTGGAATTTTTTTTATTGAATTTTAATCCAAAAAAAATGAATTACAAAAAAAACTTTCATTTTCAAACAAATAGTTACATTTTCAACTAAAATGATGAATCTTTAACAAAAACAGTTTAAATTTTGATTAAAATCTGTTAAACTCATCCAAAAATATATAAATTTTACACAATAGTTGACTTTTCAGTCAATAAGGATTTTTTTTAATTGTTGAATTTCAAAGCCAAAAAGATGATTCTTTTACAAAACAAAAAAGTTTTTTAAACGGAATAGTTTAAAGACCTCTGGTTAAAAAGTATAAACCAAAGCTATTATTTTCAATGCTTTGAATTGAAGAATAAATCAATACATATTAAATGTTAAGGACTAAATCATTTTGATCAATAAAAATGGATTCATTACAATTCTTTTTAATTGAAAACTTTTTAAATTGTAAATTGAATTCTTTTATTTTAAGTCGCTTTATATTATTAATTTTTACATTTTTATTTATAAATCCATTAAAAATTTAAACTTTTTTTGCTGAAGATTCACCATTCTAGTTGAAAATGTAACTATTTGTTTTAAAATGAAAGTTTTTTTAAATTAATTTTTTCGGGCTCAAAATTCAATTGTTTTGTAGCAAATTTTTCTTTTTGGTTTAAAATTTCATCTGCTTTGAGAGAAATAAAAATCAATTTTACTTTTATTTTAAAAATATTTTAGTTAAAAAATTGGTTTAATCGTTCAATTTTTATTTTTAAGAACTGAAATTTTCTTGAAGTATTATCATTTTTAACCTTAAAAATAATAGCGTAATTTCGTATTTTAACATAATTTCATTTAAAAAATAGTAAAATTAAAAGGTGTTAAAAGTTTTTATTTTATGCGTATAAATTATTGAGCGTTTGAATGAAATATTTCTGAATTTAAAATTTGTGAAGCTTCAGTTTTAAAAGTTTAAAATTCAAAAGATTTCCACTTAAAATAAATCATTTTCAAATTTAAAAGTTTGATTTTTCTAATTTCACCCTGAATTTTGAATTGGAACAGGAAATTTTTCAAAGCAATTGTATATATTTCTGAATTGTATTAGGGATTTTTTTTTAATTTATAATTAAGATATGGGACAAGAAATTCTAAAAAATAATTAAAATTATGAGTCAGTAGATGAAAATTTGAAAAAAGAATTATAGTCAAAGTGCATTATAATAGAATTCATATTATATATAATTAGCTATATATGATATTTTAATTATAATAATATTATCTCAACAGATATTGATATTAACATTAATATTAATTGGCTGTAAATGATTGTGCTAGAATTTTAAGCGTTCGAAGTTGAATTTATCTATTAAACCGAAAAAATTTTAATAGCCTTTCAAAATTAGAAAATTTATTTATGAGACTCATTTATAATAAAACAATTAAAAATTATAAATGCTAACAGCACAAAATTTTTTATTAACACTTTTTAAAATTGCTACCCATTTTAAATCTTAAAAATCGAAGTTCCAAATTGTCATGAAAAAAGTATAATATAACCTAACGATTAGAAGAATTGTAATATAGACACAGAAATATGTAATGATATAATGATTTAATTATCATCTGTTCAGGTAAAAATTCGAAGTGAGAAAATATGTAGTTTCGCTTTATTTAAAACTTTAAGAGAGAAAAAGAATATAGTAAAAACTTGTAAAAGTATACAATGAAGACAATAAATTCTATTCTATTCTATATATAATTATAATATGACATACTTAATTATATAATTTATTTTCATCGTGTACAATAATATACACAATATAAAGTATACAGTATAATGAACACAATATAATATACAACGAAATATTAATTACGGTATTAATATTCTGATATTCCATATGTATTTTTATTTTTAAATTGTGCGAAAAATTCTAATATCATTAAAATCGCCAATTTCTTTAATTTCTTTTAAATGCGGATCAAGATATAAATAAGACTATTGTAATATAACATAATTATAATATTATCATTGACAATATATGTATATATTTATACGTATAATAGTATTAATATTTATATAATTTATATTTATGCTTGAAATAACGTAACCTCAAAATATGCAAATATAAAGAGGCGCGCGAAGTATTCAAATCATGAGAATCGCCAGCATCGAAATCTGGAAATATTAAAATCCCAATCTCTTAATTTTATTTCAAAGCGGATAGAGATATAAATAGAACAACCGAAGTGTACCGACCGGCAATCGTGCACCTTCGAGTTTTCAAATTCAGAAGAGGAGAAATGGGTTGCGCGCGCAACCCAGTCATCTTCTCCTACTATATTCACACGGACATAGCCCTGTCATAGCATTGAACCACATCTCGTTTCAGATCTGGGATCACTGATATAAATGCCATTGAATGCGCTTTACTGTATGAAACTCGCCAATTCTATGTCATGCAATGCCTTTTACTAGGGATCCTGCACCGTGTTGCCTTTTTGAGTACAATTGTACTTTTTGCGTACTATTTCCGGCTGGTGAGTACGTGAGTACGCCTCTCTAATTTCTAGTACACTCGACATTGTACTTTTTTTTAGTATATTTGAGCACAAAATTGTTTAAAAAAAAATTATTTTAACTTTTTTCTTCGCTACGAATCACAACAGCAAGTACACATTTATCATTCGTTCGTTGACTCACGTGTTCATTCATTAGAGAAATGGAGCCAATGACAGCCAATGAAAGAACATGTTTGAGAAGATCGAAATCTAGAGGTGTTTCGTAATTGGCTGTTCGTTTTACGTTTTGCTCGCATGGGATTTCACCCTAGACTTGAATGCAGTGATCCCAACTTTGGCATGTTGAGCTACTGCGCTTGACTGGCGCAGCGGCCCTCATTATTCGCTATTGGCGCGCCAAATAAAAATTTAAAATTATATTTATACAGACCGTCATTTCAACCCCTCATTTATATGCATTATTTTTTCCATTATGAATAATTAATTGACATTTTGTATTTGGAAAATATTTTTCATTTTTATAGGATTTTTTTTTATAAAAAAAAGTTCACAAATTTTAAAAAACTTTATCATTTTTTGAAACAAAAACTTTAACAAGTGCTAGTTCATATTAATCAAGATTTTTAATATATCAACTTTTGGAATTCGCGTTAAAATCTTGTTAGTTCAAGTCTATTCCGAGGTGCTGAGGTCGAAAGTACAATTTCAGACTTTTCAGTACAATTTCTTGTTGACGTGCATACAATTCCGAGATCTCAATGTGGAAACCCTGATTCTACAGGCTGGGTCGACTTCCATGGGCGCACCACTTACAGCGACACTAGCGCAATCTACAAGGAGGTTGCAAACTAAAGCGTATCCTAGTGTTCGTGCACGTAAATGTGTATATTATTCGAATGTGTTGTATGAATTAAAATTAGAGAAAATAAGCGAACTAATTCAAAATTATACAAATTTAAGACGAAAAATGTGTAAATACTGTTTCCTGTATCATTTTTGGGCATTAATTTGTACAACTTTGCAGTAATTCTCAAATAAATGATGAATTACATAACACATGAAATGTAACCTTTTTTCAACATTTTATTTATTCGCATTATAATAGAGAAGTGAAATCAGTGAAATCCTGGCACAGCACAAACATTTCAATTTCCTTTAACTTTGTTTATTTTTCAATGTCCTGATTTCACTGATTTCACTTCATACGGCGAGACGCAACTTTTTTTAATTTAGCAAAATTTGAAGTTTGTTGACGAAAACATAGCCTCAGCGAACACTAGAATGGCAGCGCCAAGATATTTTAAGAAAATATTACCCCACTTATGCCCCTACAGTAGAGCCGTCTACAAGGAGGTGGATAACTACAAAAGTGTATGTGATCACACGCGCCCATGGGAGTCGCCCCAGTCTGGGATCCTGTAATGATGGACGTGCCAAAGGCGATGTGGTGGGGGAAGTTGGAACAGGTGTTGGAGCCAGCCACGAAGGAATAATAAGGAGACCTAACTCTGTTCCCCCACTTGGCAATAGAAACATTACCGTAAGTGATACGCACATTACAGGAAGATCTTAGATTTGAGTGAGCAGGTGCGCAGTTGTCCTCTTCCTATACATGGAAAAGTGTGCGAGTGAGAAAGTTTATCAAATTGACGTAAGTTGAGAGGTTCTGTTTGTTTTGATGCAAGTGTCAGAAATGTGTTCTAAGCCATGAGGTGTCAAGTTCAGGGTTGTGGACGAAGTTGCACGCCGAAGAAGGCAAATACACTTCGGAAAGGACATTTTAAAGTCTTTAAAACATTTAAACGAGCGACCCGGACCTTTAAAGTTTAAATATATCTACCTGAGTGCCAGTTTCAGATGACTTCCCACTGGCAGTCGGGTCTCCTTATTATTCCTTCGTGGAGCCAGCGCTGGAAGGCGTGATGTATTCAAACGGCAACAAACACGATACAAACACTAAGCAAAGACATTTTACCTAGATGCGGCAAGGGTCTAGTTAGGTCACATGTGACGAGAACAGCGCTATCGTAGAATTTGTGGCTTCGGGTTTTCCCGGTATTTTTCGGCCTAATTCGGCACTGCCGCTGCGTTTAAACGGATGATTTTGACCACATGTTACGAGGCGGCGCATTAAACTCAGCTTTGTTCGAGCGGGAACTTGATATTTTTCAATTATTATGGATTATTTATTTTTTCTCTAGGACTGAAAATAACTTTTCTTAATTTGAACATATTTTTAGTATAAGTAATTTATTCGTATTAATTCAAAAAAGTAAAATATATGGGATGATTTTACCTTTGTATGACAAATTTTACTGTTTGTTATATATAAATCAATATTATTAATAATATTAGCATGGAAGTAATTGAAGTTATTGATTGAAAATCCTAAACTTGAAATTCCGTCTTTTTATTTTTATAATGAAAACTTTTGAAAAGAAAAAAATAAATAGTTTTGTTTTAATATTGTATTCCTTAAAAAGATAATTCAAATATTTACGTAAAAATTCCGGACAATTCAGAGAATTCTTTTTATGCAAAAAAAAATTCACTCTATTTTCATACTTTTATTTAAAAGATAGAAAACTAAAAAATGCATAAATATATATTCAGCTAATTAATGAATTAATTAACAAATTAGTCAAATCGTTTGAGCTAAGCGAAATAAATTTGTGGGTTGATACTAAAAAAAAGTAACAAAAAAATTTGAAGCCGTCTAATATCTTCTCTTCCCTTCTTTGAATTGAAAATTAACATTTTTGAAAATTCCAAAAAATTTCCCTATCACTTCAAAAATTATGGAGAATTTTTTCTATGTACAATTTTTGCTACTGTATAATAATAAAAAATTTTAATTTTAAAAAAATTTCGCGTAATTTACAATTGTTTGGAAATGGCCAAAAGGCATATTTTTTTGGATGGAGTCCTATGCACACATTTTCAAAAAAGTTGAATAGGTCGAACCTAAAATTTCTTCAGCTTGAATCAAAGAAACATGCTATTATTTTGTTTTTTCTGACAAAAACTGTATTGGTGTTTGAAACATTAAGAAATGGTACATTTAAGTATTCTTTAGCAATGTTGACTATTGGTTGGGCTAAAGATGTTTTTTTAAACAAAATAATAGCATATTCCTCTGACTGAAGTTGAAGAAGTTTCAGATTCGACATATAAGAATTTTTTAAGAAGTTAGTTGAATTTTTAACAAAATAATCTTTTTTTTCAACAGTACTATTTCTAACCAAATACGTGGTTGAATTTTGAACCAAGTGGTAAAATTAAAAAAAAAATAAATCTGAACAAAAAACAGATGAATTTTCAACTAAAATATGGATTTTTAAAGAAGAAGATTAATTTTTTACTAAGAAAGACGAACTTTCAACAAAATACATTAATAAAAACATACAAAACAATGGCCGAATTTGAAAAGAAGATAAAATTTCAAGCAAACATAGTTGCTATGACAAAAGACAAATGTTCAACAATACAGTTTAGTTTTCAATCAAAAAGTTAAATTTTCAATAAAAAAATACGAATTTTCGATAAAGAGGGATGAATTTTCTATCTAAACGGACAAAACTAAAAAAAATCAGTTGATTTAGCAAGCGAAGAAAAAGATTTTTTAACAAATTAGTTAAATTATGAAATATAATATATAATTTTTTTTAACAAGCAACAAACAGTTATAATAATAGTTGCATTTGGAATAAAGTAGTTGAGTTTTCAATGAAATTCTGCAATTTCAGGAAGAAAGGATTAAATTTTAACCAAAAACAGTTGCATTTCCAATGAAGAAGTTTAATTTTGAACAAAATTAATTAATTTTCATACAGGAAAGAACTTTGACCAAAAACAGTCGCATTTTCAACCAAATAGTTGAATTTTTCAAGAAGAAAGTTAAATTTTCAATGAAACAGTTTATTTTCAACCAATAAAGATGAATTTTTATCTTAAATATGCCAATTCTACCAAAAAAGGTGAATTTGCAAGAAAACAGTTGAATTTTCGACCAAAAAAGATGATTTTTTGACAGAATAGTTACATTTTTATCAAAGAATTAAATTTTTACCAAAATAGTTGCACTTCTAACCAAAAAGATCAAATATAAATAAAATGGTCAAATTTTTAAACAAAAAATATTAAACTCCAACCAAAAACAGTGGAACTGTTAACCAAACAGTTGAATTTTTAAGCCAAAAAGATGAATTTTTTAGTGGAAAGTTGAATTTTTATCAAAGCAGTTAATGTTCAAGCAACGAAGATGAATTTGCAACAAAAAATATGACTTATACAAAAAAAAGATGAAACTTTTAATCAAAAAGCACGAATTTTCTGTCCAAAAAGACAAATTTTCATCAAGAAACATAAATATTCGAAAAAAGATGATTTTTCAAAAAAGTAGTTTAAATTATCGAACAAAATAGATTAGTATTTTTAAACAAAAAGATGAATTTATGAGGCAAAAAGACAAATGTTTAACAATAAAGTTTAATTTTCGATTAAAAAAAAATTATTCAACCAAATTAGTTCAATTATGAAAAATAATATATAATTTTTATAAACAAACAAGTTGAATTCTTCACAAAATAATCAAATTTTCAACCAAATGGTTTATTTCAATTTGAAATTAAATTAAATTTTCTTACATTTTTAATTTATCTCCATTTCCTTTAAATTTAAATTTTGGTTTTAAGAAATAATCTCGAAAATTTCTCTTTTCAAATCAACCGTAAAAGAAATTAATCAATTTCAAAATAATAATAAAAATGGAATATCTTAGCCTCTCGTTAATATGAATATAATTAGGTAATTCAGTGTTCACAACATTTTTGGCGTACAGAACCAGGCGAATGACTCAGCTATAGCAAAGATAGCTAGAGTGATGGCGAAGGCGATCGAGAGAAATAGAAAATCACGTTCGGTTGGGGAATTCAACAACTTTCAGTGTGCCCCCTGGCACCACACCGTGTGTTGACATGATCGTAGACGCGGTTACCATAGAAACGACGAAAAGTTGTAGAGGGTAGCACCTCGATATGTTCAAAAAGTAATTAGATATATATATAGTAGGTCAGTACAGGTGCCACTTATAGGAAATGAAACAGCTTCCTTCATAGGATCCTTCATAGAATCCTAAATGATTCTCTGGTAAGGGTATGGGTTCCTTCTTCCTACGTTAGATTCCATATAAGAATCTATACAGGTTCCTACTACTAGGCAATCGCATAGTTAAAAATAACTACAGCAGGATGCTGTTTCATTTTCTATAGGTGGCTCCTATACTTACCTATATAGGTGACCCTATATAGGATTCTATATAGGTCACGTATAGGATCCTTATATAGAATCCTAATAGTGTCCTATATAGGTAGTTGCAATAGCGCAGATGGTCCTTTCGTACAAGAATATCATTGTCAATACAAAATAAGTTGTCAGCATTGTCAATACTAATTCAGTTTTAGGCAACAGATTTTTTAACTTTAAAA
>NC_046665.1:15875200-15880700 GCF_010883055.1 Belonocnema kinseyi | reverse complement strand
GATGGTCCTTTCGTACAAGAATATCATTGTCAATACAAAATAAGTTGTCAGCATTGTCAATACTAATTCAGTTTTAGGCAACAGATTTTTTAACTTTAAAAAAAAATGTTAATCAAGCCGAATGTAAAAAATTAATTTTTTCCTAATTAAAAACTAACTCCCTTATTCAGCAGGAATTTCTTTCATAATTTTCAATTTTATATTCTTACTTGCTACCTAAAATGGTTCCAAAAAATATATGACTTTCACCCCTATAGAGTAAATTTGAAACACTTCATAGTTTTCATAGTTTTAAAAACTTCCCGGCACGACTAAAACTTTTGTTTTTAATTTCAAAAATGTCCACTCAGTTTCTTATCTTAGTATCTCCTCATGTATTTTGAAGCACTGACTCTGAAACTAACTCTTTTTGTAACATGAATATTCTCGGACCTATTTAACATTTAATGTTCAATATCCTTTAAAAAAATGAAAAAATCATATGACGCACTTGCAAAAACGTAACAAAGACAGAACCTCATAATTGTGTATACAGTGCTTTGGCGATATTTGATCATTATCCATCAACTAGGTCGTAATTCGCATAGGGCTAACTTTTTTAACAAAATTTCGATTTGCTAGCTGTTATTTTAAAGGGTAAATTTTATACTTGGTTATATAAACATTCTAAGCCCCAGACGTTCGCTAGACGAGCTGAGTCTAGTAAGTATCTAGAAATCGTCTAGATTTCCGGTAGATGATAATTCGGTTTTAAAGTTTAAAAAATGCACTCAGACGACCTTCCCGGCACTCAAATGGGTTTCACAGTATTGGGGTATGCTCTTGCTGTCTATTTTTTCGAAACAAATCGATTAATTGCTAAAAAATAAGAGGCCACTCACAGCTGCTTGGCGCTGATCGCTCAGCCTAAGCATGTGCACTGTCGGTAAAGTTGCCCTCCTCTTGGCGGGAATTTTTAATTAGAAAAAATGCAACTTGTGTTCTTTATGTTTGTAATTGTTTATTAACATGTCTTACTTGATCTCGGAATAGAAAAAATGAGAAAAGCGATAAAAGGATACCTCACTGATAATAATTGATAACAATTTTTAATACAGGGAAAGATTTATTGAAATATTTACATATATTATTATACTGTGACTTGCAAAACATATATGAAAAAGTCGCATTATGTAGAATCTTATAAATAAGGTTAGTATTTTCAACATATTCTGGCTTTATAGAACACTAATATTTTTCACATAAATATTCAATTGAAAATAACAATATCTGCAGATTTGTGCACGCATGTACAAACCATCGTCCTTTAAATATCGAGATATAGACTAGAAATTATTCTACACTGCAGACATCGAATTTAGTAACCATTTTTACAGGAAAAAATTGCAAACTATGTGCTACCACCTTATTCGCAAAGGTTCGTTATCCTTAGATATCGAGATAGTGTCCTCGGAAAGATTCAATGTTAAAAATTAATTAATATAAAAATGATTCTACATAGCGGACGCCGAATTTAGTAACACTTTTTGCAGGGAAAATATTGACCCCGATATCTAGGAATAATGAATCTTTACGAATAAGGACGTAGAAAATAGTCTGGAATTTTTTCCTGCACAAATGGTTACCAAATTCGACGTATGCTAGGTAATTTCTATTTTAATTAACTTTTAAGATTAAATCTCTCCGACAGCACTATCTCGATGCCTAAGAATTATGAATCTTTGCGAGATACGTACATATCTTTACAAGATAAGTAAATATTTCAATAAATCATTTTTTTGTTGAAAAATTATCATCATTTATTATCAGCGAGGATCCTTTTATCACTTCCACAGTTTTTCTGTTCCGAGACCAAGAAAGACATGTCAATAAACAAATACAAAATAAAGAACACAAGTCTCAATTTTATTCCAATTTAAAATTCCTGCCAAGAGAAGTGCAACTTTACCGACAGTGAACATGTTTGGTAGTAGGATCAAGTACTCCTAAGCGGTTAGAGCCAAACAGTGGTGAGTAGTGTGATTTACCACTTTCTCTCATTTTTTAGTAGTTACTCGATTTAAAAAAAAAACTAGACGGCAAGTGCATATCCCACAACCGTAAAACCCCTTTCGGTGTCGAGAAAATCTTCAGAGTAAATTTTCCAAACCTCAAAACCGAATTATCAGCGATTGCTGGTAAGTTTTGACTGTCTCATAGATTTCGACATTTTTGTGCGACCTGTTTCAACAGCTTTAAGGAAATGTGTAGATGCATAAAATGTACTCTTGAATTATATCTATGGATATTTGATCTCTCTCTTTTGCGGGGTTTGGGGGCCACCGTTCCCTGTACATATATTTACATTGCATCCTTAATCTAACTTAACAACAGCTTATATTCTAATGTTTCGCCTTACTTAACAATAACAATAATAATAATGCTAATAGTTCCACAAATGAGCAATTTTACAGGGCTTCCCTTTCTTCTTACCTTAAAATACATTTTCCCTGAAATTTAAATAAAGTTTATGGTATTTACTTTCTTTTTTCAGAATTAACCGTTTGGCTCTGTCCTACTGCCTGGTTTTCTCTTATTTCTTCTAACTTCATCATCCAAGTCACTTCCTTTCCATTACGATCCAAAATCCATCTTAGCCCTTAATCCACCCACCATTCACCCTAAACTGTTCCATTTTCTCTTCTGTATGCCTTTCTAATACGTGTTCCTATGACTACATATCGTACGCACATACTCTACACAGATTCTCCTTTTTATCCATCCGATATCTGCAGGCTTCTTCCATTCTAAACCGTACCACTTTACTTCATTTGTCTTCCATTTTTATTTTTTGCAGATATTCTTGTTCGGTCAAGCCTTTGACCATCATATACTACCTATTTTACCTCGAATCCATAATATTTTTCCATCTCTCTTCTCCTTGTCTTATGAACAGCTCTAAGTCTATGTCCTGCCACTTCATAACCACTTCACGTCTATCAAAAACCTTCCTTATTTTTTTCTTTTCTTGTTTCCATTTTGAATGTCCTAAAATGCCTCTCGCCTCACTTTTCCCAATTTTTCCCAAACATGCTTGCGTTATTCTACTTCCATCTCCGTTTTTTAGCTTCTCTTCAAAGCTATAGGATCTCTTAATTTGTTTAACTACCTTTTTTCCCTTCCTAATTATTCCCTTAACATCTATACTGGGCAACTTCAACTAACCCTGCTTTGCACTTTCCTGTACTCCTTCCATTCCCAGACCTCTACTCCATAACACAACACCGCCCAAACCAACGCATCAAATAATCAGACCCTTATCCTCCGATCTTTAGCGAACCTTCTCCTTTCTATAACTCATTCTTGGCTCATCACTTTACTCGTGAATTCAATTCTTTTCCTTACCTGCACCTCGTTCCCCCCTCTGCTTCAAAACAGAGACCTAGGTTACAGAACTCCTCGACAATTCCCATTTTTTCCGTTAATATTCTAACAGAACTACGTCGTCCGCATATGCTAGAGAGTATAGTTTGCTATTATCTAAAACCGTTCCACCTTTTCCTTTCACTTTCAGCTTCTTCTCTAAGTCTGCCAGAGGTATATTAAAAAGTAGCAGACTCAACGGCTACCCTTGCCTTAGACATCTCCCTATTCAGAATACCTGCTCTTTTTTCTTTCCTATCTTCGTCCTAATCCTGGTTTCAGTAAACAATTCCTTTATCCTCTCCACCATCCTTTCCTCAATATCCCTCTCTTGCATTGCCTTTCATAGGACTTATCTGTTCACTGAGTCAAACGATGCTTTAAAATCTACAAACAATGCGACTCGTTTCCCTCTCTTTCTCCCTAGATTTGTATGACCAAGTAGTTGAGTACGTAAAATCCATCTATAGTCCCGATCCCTTCTCTAAATCCCGCCTGATTGAATGGGATACTTTCTTTTGGTTCTATCTGACTCTCTAACATTGGTCTTACAATTTCTGCATATATTTTATAACCGAATGGTATGGGAGTAATCTCAGGTATTCATCTACTTTCTTTCCCTTTCTTAACAAGCGGTATCAACACGCCTGTCATCTACTCTTCCGGCCACCCTTTTCTCCTTTCCAGACCCTTTTTCAGATCTTCCGTATACCTTTCCTCATACCCTTACCCCCTCTTCTCCATACTTCATCGCTCTGTCCTCTATACCACCTTCTCCTGTTAGCCTTGTTTCTTTTTAGCCTACGTATTTCTTCATCCACTTCTTCTCTTATTTCGTTCCGTTCCTCCATTTATCCTTGGACTATCCTTCTCTATCCCGCTTTTATTTTATTTTGCTCGCCCGGTAACAGACTCTTAAAATAATCTGTCCACTTATTCATGTCTATTTCTTCATTCACGCCCTTTTTTCCCCTCCTTCCCTATTTATTACATCGCACACCCTACCTTCTTTGGTAGTTTTTTTCACTTCTTCCTTGTATTCCTCATTGCTCATTTTTCATTTCCCCTTTTCTCCATTTTTTTATACACTCTTTCGTTCCCTCTTTACTCTCCTAACATTGCTTATCACATCAGGCTTTCTTTCCCCGTCTCTTTCCTCTTTTGTACCTATCTCACCCCTTATCTTCTCAATTAACCCCTTTAGTTTTTCAATAAAAGAGTCTACCCCCTCCTCTTTCTTATACCTAACTTTTCCTTTTCCATCTTTTGCTTAAACTCTTTTAATTTATCTACACCCCAGACTCCCGTTTTCGTGTTCCTTTCTTCGCCTCTTTCTTTTCTCCTTCTGCCGCGCTTACTAACGCCTCATTTCAGCGTTGCTACTCCTGGAAAGTGTTTGGACCCTATCTCATTTCTCACCTTCGTTTTCCCTATCATATGCCGCATTCTTTCTTCAACCAAGATGTTTTTTATTACGATTGCTGCATCCTGTTGCTCCCTGTCCCCATCTTGTCTCCCGTTTGCTGTTAATTCTTTTCTCATCTCTGAGGCCATGCCGCCCATCCCTCTCCCATTAACGTGTTCTCTTCTTTCTTCTTGCATCGTCCACATATGAACTTTCAGTAACATCCTTTTTATCCCCTTTTAGATCTTCTCATCTGCTAAGTTTCACTCATCATAATCACATCCTACTTTTCTAACTCACTCAAAAATCCTTTATTCTTGTTCTTCAAGCCTGACACATTCCAGAAATCTATTTTCAGGTTTTTTCCCTTCCCTCTTCTTTCCTCCTCACTTTCCCCCTCCCCATTCCACTTGAAAACCCCTCTGTTTTCTCTATAGGCTCTTCAGCATCTCCCTTTTCCTTAGCTTTCTTCAAACTCTTGTCTTTGTTCCTTATTTTTTCTAATCTTCTTTGCAGCACCATTCCTCCCCATTTATTCATATTTTGTCTCTCCCTATACATACCATGTGCCCCCATTTTCTCTCTAACCAAGCGGCGCTTGGCCCAAAGTTTGAGCGCGCCTAAGGCGTGCAGCTACGCTCTCGCGCTTCGCTCTCGTTTTCGTACGTTTAATGCATACACTTTAATTACATT
>NC_046665.1:15864561-15875100 GCF_010883055.1 Belonocnema kinseyi | reverse complement strand
ACCACATTTGGCGAGAAAAAAAATTCTCTTTCATCACGACAACGCCCGAGTTCACACATGCTTCGTTTCAATTGCTAAAATTGAAGAACTAAAATTCGAATTAGTCGAACACCCACCGTATTAACCCGATTTAACCCCCAGTGACTTTTTCTTATTTCCAAACTTGAAAAAATGGCTCGGTGGACAGAGATTTCCAGACAACGAAGACGTCATTGCCTCTGTAAGTGCCTATTTTAAGGAACTTCCGAAAAAGCACTTTTCTGAAGGATTAAAAAAACTTGAAAAGCGATTGACCAAGTATATAGAGCTCCAAGGAGATTATGTTGAAAAATAAAAAAAAATTTACCCAAAAAAAATTGTTTTTATACTTCATTCTAAGGACTTATTGAACTACCCTCGTATATAGGTTACGCATAGGATCCTTACATAGAATCCTATTAGTGACTTTTACAGGCACCTATATAGATATTTGCAGTAGGGTAGTGCCCTACGCCCTAACCAAGTAAAATTTACGTTTCATTTATTTTATGCTGTCCCGATTTTGGGGAAATCCCAACATCTCGGAACTGAAAGTACGAAGGAAAAAGTCATAAAAAAGGTAAGACGGGCGCTTGTTACTTTATTCTTTTTGATTATGTAAATAATAACAAATCAATATGTGTCAGCATAAAACAAGGTTTCAATGTTTAAAAAATGTTTGAAAATACAATTATTACATTTTCTTGATAATTGTGAAAGGGATCACGACGATTGACCCTCCTACGTTGGAATTGCCTGAACGGTCTTACAACTTTGCAGCATCATCATCCACGACATAAGCTCTTGCAGATTCCTAGCTAGAAGGATAAGTCATTCTTCAAGACCCGAGGATCTGACACCAAGGTTTTTCTACAAGACCCGTAGACAACGAGAGTAGACAATAATCATCTTGCTGGGAGACTTTTTGGAGAAAATAAAGTTCAAGAAAATGAAAGGAGCACTTCTATTATTGTTCTAATAAGTGAGTACATTATTTTATCATCACAAAACGAGAACTTCACAAAGTGAATCAAAGTACACCCAGGCAGGTATTATTTTACACAAGTGCCTCGATAATCGAAGAATATACAAAAATGAATTTCAAAAGAATAATCGGTCGATCCATTATTCTAGAATCCTCATATTCTCGAAAATGAATTACTAAAAATAAAAAATGTTTAAAATACACGATTATCATTGTAAATACAAAAATTTAAATAACGAAGTGAACCTTTGACGTAAAATTTATTAAATTACACGGCACGCAAAAGCTAGATTTTTAGCAATTATAGGAATAGTAAGAAAACGGAAATTGAAAGTGAGACTAGTAGCGGAGCCATTTCAGAGCACGGAAGCTCAGAAGTGAGTCATAACTTCTACGAAACCGTAAGCAATGATAGTTATTTCCCTCATCCACGTCAGATTAAAATAATTCAACCAAAAATGTTCGGAAGTATGAAAAAGTTTCTTTCCATGGAGAATATCGCGGAAGCTACGCAAGAAGAACTAAAAAAAAATGTTGGAGATGAAAGCCGCGTTAAAAGGCGCGCAGGAACGACTAGCGAAAGTCAGGATGTAGAGGCTTTTAAGGATGATCTAAGGGAAGTAGGTGAGGATATTTACGTGATATCAAACAGTCAGAAAATGATAGACGCGTTAATTCAGGAAGCAATTAAAAGGATCAGCGCACGAAAATTAAAAGCAGAAGCGCAACGTATAGCAATGAGAATAGTTCCAAATCTCTCTCAACTTACCAGAGAACGCGATTAAATATGTCAAATACTTAACGAAAAAGTAGAATAATTTATAAAAAGATATCAAAATATGGACAGGTAAATTTAACGATCAATAGATAGTATTCCAGCAGAATTTTGCGATTTTGAACAACGCAAGAAAGAACAGGAACGCGTAAAGAAATTTATTAGCTGTCTTAGGATTTAAATAAAATATATAGTCGCGAATTCCCAGCTAGTTCGTTTAAACGGCGCATACCAAACCCTGTTAAAGAAAGAAAAAGATTACTTCGACAAAGAAAGCGAACAAAGTCGGCAATCATGTGATAAATTATTTAATAATCCTGATCTCAAAAACCCATTCATATTGAGTACTGATGCGTCAAATGAAAGTTTAGGAGTTGTGTTAGGTCAACTAGACAAGAAAGGATACGAACACCCTATAGGATTTGCGAGTCACAGCTTGAATCCAGCTGAAAAGAATTATTTCACCACAGAAAAAGAATTGTAGGCTATTTTCTGAGGAATCAAGCAATATAGACATCTAATATACGTACAAAGGTTTAAAGTTTACACGGACCGGCAGTCTATCAAAGGTATTTTTAGAGCAAGGCACGACAACATGTATACCAGACTATTTAGGTTAACTCAGAATTCAACTGATTATCATCCTGATGTAATCTACCAGCCAGGCAAGCACAATGTAAATGCAGAACAAATGCAAAGATAAATTCAACTCACAGGTTGACGTAAATCTCGAAGGAATAATACAAAACGAGAACATATGACTGGATTTATTAGAAGAAATCATACAAGCTGTTGAATACCTTAATCCGAAAGAAAATAATCTCTCCCGACTGCCTGAAGAAAACCCTCCGCAAATTCCGGACGATGAGGAAGAATGTACTTATGAAATAAGGACATTATCACTCAAGAATTCGCGAATTATATTGTCAGAAATTCCAGAAACCTACATACGGAAAAGAATCAATAAAAACTTTAATTACATCACAGACGATGTCGACAGATTAAAACAAGTAAGCAGTGCCAATAAAATCACTTTGGTAAAGAATGACGAAACCTTTCAGAACAGACTCTACAATTGCAAAATACCTCTGACTTTTATGCATAAGACAACAAAACCCGATCCGAAAATTACTGACACAATTTAAAGAAATCTGGATGATCTGCTACCCTTAGCGAAGAAAACTTGGGAAGTGAAAGAACGGAAATTTTCAAGGTAATTGAAATCACTCACTGGACAACGGAAGAGAATTTCAATTTAGAGGCAGCATTTATCTACAGCACACTGAGGCTCATGGAACTCGAAAAACACTATAGAATAAAAAAGATGTACCCAAAAATTGTTAGGGAAGCTGAAAAGCAGCAAAATATAATAGCTAGAATCCATGAGAATGGACATTGGGCACCAGAAGAAAATTTACGACAAACTCAACAACATTACTATTGTCCCGAAATAAATAAACAGATTCAACAATATATAGAAAGTTGCCTTATTTGCGCAAATAAACACAACGACAGAAAAATAAGCACCGATGCAGTAATAACTGAAGCTGCAAAATTCCCCTTCGAAGTAATAAATACAGATAAACTAACCTATGAAAGTAGGAACTTTTTGGTAATTGAAGATAGTCTCACGCAATGTATATGGATAATGCCATTAAAGACTGATGATGTCTGTAGCGCAATAAATCAATTCCTCTATATAAATCCAACTCCCGAAAAAATTATAACGAACAAAAAACCCACTTTTCAGAGTAGAAAATTAATGGAAATTTTTAATCAGATAGGTATTTTAAAAATAAAGATTTCAGTCTATGATCCAGAAAGCAATGAAATCGCCAAAAGAGTAATTCGAACAATCAAAGGCTTGGCGAACACAGTAAATTGTCAAGACCCAATGATGAGACTACTGAAGGGAGTCAAGATGTATAATCAAAGCCCTAATACTACAACAACATACACGCCGGAAGACCTTTCATTCGCAACAACTAGGCACGAGGAAAAGAATCAAGAAGAAATCAATGAACGGCGAAAGTAGAGTAACCCAGTGTAATTACAAGATGCACGGAACCAAATTATCCAAGCAAAAGAAGTTAATCAGGGAGAAATTCAAAGAACAGGAAAGGAAGAAAATTATCAAGTTGGGGATTTAGTGTCAATATAAATAAATGTAAAAAACAAAGTTACTTGATCAGAACCTTTGGCTATCAGGCAAATTAATAAAGACACAAAAACTATAACCACGTTTAGGAGAGGCCAAGAGCAGCTGAGGCATTATAATAAGGTTACATGATACAAAGCCACTAAATAAATTCAATCTCTCGTAGATATACGTAACGATAGGAACCTACAACCTACAACCCATAGATGACACAGTTTATTTCTTGAATCTAATTGAAATTAAAGAGGATATTTACCATCTCGTCAACTACACCAAGAAAATGAAACACGTATGTGAAACCCACATAGAATGCAACATGATGAAAGAAATGGAAGCTATGAGAGGATGAATAGGAAAATTATCATTTAGATACCGGGACATACAGAGCGTCTCTCGAAACCGACGCAAGCCGATCCCTTCACCTGTATTTTCTAGCAACCGTATTAACTTCCAACAATTAAGAATTTCAGCTCACAACTTGGAGATGGCCCAACAGGATTATGAGTCTTTTCTAGCAACCAGACGAAATCATTCTTGGTGGACTCTCGTCACTACTTGTTTAGAACGACTAGGATATATTAGCTTAGCTATCTTATTGTTCAGAGAACTTCGGAAGTGTTCCATGCACCCAGTGCACCGAATGCAGCCCGAGTAACCTACTACTCAACCTCCAACCCTATATTTACGAATAACGAGGACGCTATTAAATCTTGGAGGGTGGAGTTGTGAAAGGGATCACGACTACTGACCATGCTCACCCATCAGTTTTTGGTTATAAAAGCCGACTGGCCTCTTGTCTCGGCAGAATTTTTATACTGTAGCTTAAAGAGGAAACACTGTCCAAATAAAGTCATCCTAAGATTTATCCAAATTTCTCCAATACCTCTTTCATCCCTTCCTAGATAAAATTAGATGTTTTTTAAAATCTAAACATGCTTATTTTTTTCAGCACATAAGTTAAAAAAATGTTGTGCCTTTTTGAAGCAAAATATTTATGGTAAAGGAATTCAATAACATTTTTATCGTGTTTATTAAGAATATATTTTATGTTATAAAAGAATGATTAACAAATTGACAATTAAACATATAAAAAATCTAATAATTGTGAATGCAAGGAGGAAGCAGACAAATATTTTTCATCGAACCACCGTGAGAATCACTTTCAACTTGCATGTTCTTCCACTCCACTTTTCTTTGCAGCATACTTTTTTCTTCTGATTTTGAAGTATTTAATATTTTAAAGAAAAATAAAGCATCGAGCATTTTTTGAAATAGATAATATTCAAACTGGGTATCCAACTCGAAAGTTCTTTATTTTTTATCAGCTTTAGACAGTTTCTAATCAGACCAAATCTCTAAAGAAAAAAAGTAATTAGCCCTTTTTGATATAAGTGAAGTTCATTTTTTTTACATATTTAAAATTGCTATTTTAGAAAATCGATTGCACATATAAAACTGAGAAAGAAAGTATGATAAAAGAATTGCTATAAACTGAAAACTGTGCGTTTTATAAACGTTTTTCTATAGCAGAAAATTATTCTTTTCTCATTGATGTTATTAAAGCATTTTTGTACTTGACTTTCTTTTATTATTCATTACTTTTGGATCGCTTTTAAGCGTTTCAAATATTTTAAGACAATACGTATTAAGTCCTATGTTAAATAAGTAGAACTTAATTCGTTTTTTTACATATTTAAAATTATTGCTTAAGAAGGGTTATTTCGCACTAAACACGTATAGTTTTTTAAAGAAAAGAGTTGGATTAATTGATAAATGCGCATTTATGGACTTTTTTGTATAGAAGAAAATTGGTTTTCGTTATCAAAGTTATTAAAGCATTTTTTCACTTGAAATTTCTTTATAGTTTAATATTTTTGAATATTTGATAAATCTTCTGAATATTTCAAGAAAAAAAGCATCGAGCCTTTTTGGACATAACTAAAACTTAACTCTCAAATCTTTTTAAATGAAATATGGTCTATTAAAGTATCTCAAAAATGTTTAATTTGCCTAAGAACTACTCAATCATCATCAGAAAGATGTTTAAAGAAACATTAAGTTCAACAGCTTTTAGTCTGAAGACGGTTCGAGCTCACCATACGACTTGGTACGACACTGCCTTGCAATACTATGGCTAGATTTTGTCACCGAAATCCAAGTGCTTCGCTAGCGAAGTCGGTAGAGCGTGCGGTTCGGACACACTAGTTTAGGTAGCTTAGGTAGGGTTTGAATCCTCGGGGAGTGCGATTTTACAAAGCGTTTAAGTGTATGATTATATGTGTAAGTAAGCATGTGTGCGAATTATAGAATTTATTAATTTAAAAAATTAAGGTTATATAACAATAATTTTTTTAATATTTTTTTTTCGTTAAGAAATCGTGTTTTGAATTTTCATAAATTGTCGTTTAGAATCTAGATTGTTTGTCTAAGAGACTCTTCTCAAGTACAAATCACGTGAAGTTGAGACTCTACTCCATTGTTCTGATACTACATATTCTTAGATTAAAAAAATATACTTTTGGAGTGGGTCAGAAAAGATTCCTTGGAAGTGAACTATGTTCTGCATTTGAATACATCTCTATATGAAATAATACAATAAAGTTTCAGAGTATTACACCAATTTCACCAAATGAAAAGTATTAAAGTTAGAAAGAATATTTATTGGTACATTATTTTGTATGCGTTCCTAGATTCACACTATGCGATGCCTAGATGCGCACTAGACGTTTTCTAGATGCCCACTTGACGTTCCCTAGACGCGTACTACACACATGCATGCCCAGATAACATATGCGCGCACAGTGCCACGCACGGTGCAGACACTTGTGTGAATGAACCATTACGCGTGTCACGCAGGTAACTAAACATATGTGTCCGCATATTTGTGACATATGTGTCGCACCTCGCGCAAGTCGCTTGCGTGCCGATGAAGTGTGAGGCGCACGCGTGCCGATTAAATGCATCCCTTACAATTTTATTCTGTTTCGTGGAGTTTAAATTTAAACTTAAGACTTTTCAAGAAAATTCCAAAAGTTTTTATATTAATCTTTTAAGATTTTCAAAAATTAACGTTGTTCTTCTTTTAACTTTTTTTCTTATTCTTATTCTTATTGTACATTCAAAACCAGTGAACGCTATACGTATCCCTCTGTAAAAGGCACACAACAAAAGGAAGTTTTTACATCATTATACTTATATTTTTATTGATGGCCATTTTGCAACGATTGCTATTTGCTTTCTTCATTTCTAGGACATCGCCTTCTAAGAATCTTTAATATTTCATATTTTTGTAATTGATTTTGTATTTCCGAACCTCAAAAAACAATTACCGACACCCCAGAATAAATTTGGCAATTTCGTTAACTGATGAAATGAAAATAACCACACATAATCCAAAGTAATCCTTTTCGCCAAAAATTTCGTCTTTTCTTTTAAAAACTCCCGTAATTGTACAAAATTATGTTTCTTATTGTGTAAAGCAACTAAATTGCATAATATTTACACAAAAAATTTTGAAAACAACTTTAACAGACTTTAACAGACAAATAACTTTAACAGCTATCATAGAGTTCGATGCAATTTTCTAGTTCAAAAGCGTGACGCGTACACCACAATTTGACGCTTACATGACATGGCTGACGGCAAGGTCGGCCACTATGTTCGGTGAAACGTGAAGTTTGACATTTGCGCATGCACAATTCGCAGATATAAATACCATGTAAAATTAGATAAATACACAATTTATTTGAAATAAAATATTAATTTGATTCAACTGAATCGAATTTTCTCAATAGAAAATATTACTGACACATTTTTTAAATGTCTTCAGTAAGGACTACGACGAAATAACATGAGTGATGGCTGAATGAGCTTCACTTTGCACGCACGCACTTACTCCCCCTGGCGGGCCAAAGGAACCGAATGGAGCTTCTACAAAGTACCCATAAAGACCCCATTGATCCCGATTCGGTTCCTTTTAAAAAAACTCAAAAAAACAGCAAGATCAACTTTTAAACTGTTGAAATTCGGATTCTACGTTAAATTTTCTATTAGAAAATCACGGAGTAATCGCAATACTTTTTTTGCAGCGTTAAAAATTTTTAAAAATGTCATTAACTTCTGCTGAAGATGACTTCAAGCGCATCCATAATAGCTCAATTAGTGCGTTGCGCGCGAAGTTTAAAAATAAAATTCTCTCTCACTTTCATCGCAGCGTTGTTGTCTGAGGTTTTCACTGCGTGGCGCTAGCATCGAGACAATATTCTTAAAGTTACCGTCGGAACGCTTATTAACTGCTACTAAAAGAAGATGCACTTGAAGTCGCCTTCGTCTCATGTGAATGACGTATATTTTATTTTTTAAAGTTTCTAACGCTGAAAGAAAAAGTATTTCGATTACTGAGTGAGTTTCTAATGCAAATTTTAACGCAAAATCCGAATTTCAACAATTTAAACGTTACGGGTACTTTGCAGAGGCCCTATTCAGTTCCTTCGGTCTGCCAGGGCATCACTTAATCGCGGAATGTGCTTGCCATTTGCGTGCGATATGGGTCCCATTGTGCGAGTCACAGGCGTGCTTGAAGCGTGAGTCGCACGATTGTTATCTGGGTACTTTTTCCGGATGCCAACGTACAATATAGGATGTCCTATATTCGTTACTATAACTATAATGAAAATATAGTGGTAAAGAGGCACTGCAAAAATGCTCGAAAATTTGTCTGTCATTATTTACATGTTAAAGAAAATATTATCGGGTAACTGAACGAATTACGGAAGGGAAACCATTTGTTGCAGAAACACTTGATATCTTGCAACTTAAAATTGTATTCATCTAATTTTTGTGTTTATCAAACCAAAACCTAAGCTAAAAAGAAAAACCTTTATCTTTAACCTTAGCCAATTGTATGCCCCTCGGTAATAGGTTCCGTTACCCAATTAAATGTAATCATTTTCCATTTCTGAAATAAAACTTTCAAATTAAATCTTTTGTATACTTTATTTTATTATAAATAAACCATTTTAAACCCTCTTTGCACACGCACTGACTGCTTGCATCATGCATGTAAGCACGCGCGTTACACGACATCCCTGGCATATGCGCCTCAATGGACTTTACATCTTCATGCTGATCTCAACGAAAGTCGTGCGTGAAAATATGCACGGCGTGCCTGCGCCATGCGCGCATGTGTTACGTCCAAAATCTGCTATTTAATTTCTTCCGTTAGTATTCTGCATTGATTCGTTGAGGTTTAGGTCTGCTAACTGTCGTTGAATGGTTAAAACTATTAGGTGCGAAATGTAGGTATGGTGTGAAAAAAAATGATTTCATCAATACAACGATTTATACTTTCAAATAAAAACGATTGATTTATTATAAGTCATCGATATTTATGTGTTTATGGATAAGATATTCTCTTATTTGATCTCTAGAATAAAAGACAATAATCGTCTATTGCAGTTAGTGGTAGCCGCGGCAGTTTTGAAAAAGCTGGTATTGAGAATGGGAAAACACTTCCATAAGGTCGAACAATTCGGAGTTAGGATTTGACATTGTCCATCTTATTTGTTTCTAAGCAAATAAAAATTGTTTGTAACTCACAAAAAATTATTTTAGTAGTTTTGTTCGTAAAACACACAAGTAAGGTTAGCAATTAACATCGAAGCACATCGGAAGTCGGAAGTAATCGCGTATTGCGCGAAAGCAAAATCGGTAGGTCGCAATGCTTTTGAATTTATCTGAATTCTCCTGATTCCGTATAATCAAAAAATACTAGAAAGCCTTAGATTCGCAGGTTCAAGGTTTTTTTTAAAGAGCGCGTCGAGATGATAAGTATCCGCCAATTAACCTTTAATCAGGTTGAAACTTCTAATTATAACTGACTTTTCTGAGCTCTGCATTTATATTTATAATCTCGTTTTGGGATGAATTTATCCACACTTTTAGTGTCGAATAACCAATCATAAATGAGGTCACTTTGCTCCTCCTACTGATTTTAGCAATTAAAGTGCGTGGCAGTTCAAGGACAATGGTTCCAAAGTCTGACTTTTATCACCGTAAAATGTCAATATCTGTGAGTAACAGTTTCCTGTGTGCAAGTCCAAAGGTCCTCTTTTTATGGCGTTGACTGGTGCCATGACCCATTAACGATTCTGAAAATAGCTCAAGAGACTTATTCAAGTGAAACGGGTTGAGTAATAATAGGATAAATGAAACTCGAGATGATAAAAGCCTTTATTGTTCACATTCTTGAAATCTCTCTTTACACATACGCACCACCGAAAAAGTCGATTTGCACTGACTACAGTGATGTCACAGGCTGATGCAACAGCTTTGCTTCTCCTTTTAAACAAGCTGCAGTATGTATTTCGTTTTAAAAATGCCTCTGGCACTCACTTCTGATGTTTACTTATTGGAATAAACGACAAAGAAAAGATTTGTATCGCATACATATTGAAAAAATATGCCCGCTGCACGAGTATATGCTCATTGCGCGCTGCGGGTGCGGCGCTTGGCCCAAAGTTTGAGCGCGCCTAAGGCGTGCAGCTACGCTCTCGCGCTTCGCTCTCGTTTTCGTACGTTTAATGCATACACTTTAATTACATT
>NC_046665.1:15858997-15864461 GCF_010883055.1 Belonocnema kinseyi | reverse complement strand
TTTGAAAATTAAAATTCGAAAATTTTTTCTAAAGCCTCCAGGGGACTTCGTTTTCGCACGAAAAAATTTTATGTGCCCTTATTGCATCCGGACTCACAATTAAGTATTTTATGTCGTGCAATAATTTTTCCTTAATATTTTGCTACCATATTATAATTCTAGAGTTTTTAAGATGAAGAAAATGTTTTCTTTTTTTACATCTGTGTAATTTTTTTTCTAATTTTCACAGAGATAAGTAAAATAAAATTATTGAAAAAACTTATTTTAAGAATTAGGACAATAGAAGCGTCTTAATAATTTCGAAAGATTTTGAGACTAAAATTTTCTAAATGGTTATGGGAAAATTTTAAGCAGTTATTATTTCATTTTGAAATAATAATTTAAAATTTTAAAGATTTCAAAATAGGTTTTAAAAAAATATGGAAGATTTTAAGACAATTATTTCCATTTTCGAAGATTTAATTTAAATTTGGGTGAACTTAATTTTTTAGGGCGTCAAGAGAAGGAAAAATATATAGTTTAGATTCATGGAAAAATTTCAAATAATTTTTTACTAATGAGTTCTAAGAGCTCATTACAAAAGATTACAAAATATTTCAAATTATGGATCCGTGACAAAAAGCCCAAACGACAAAGCGCCCGCCCAATGAGAATCGCGCTCCGTGAAAAAGGCCCGCGAATCATAGCGAGTAGGGGCATGCTCATACATACATCCATTGCGATGACCACGGCGGTCGCTTTGCCGTTTGGGCTTTTTGTCACGGATCCTAAATTATTTCATAAAAAAAAGGGTTGGAAAGTTTTTAAAGCAACCTCGTGCCATAATATATCGTTTTATAAAAAATTCTAGTAAATTTAAGAGATATGTAGAAGTTTTGAAACGATTAAAAAACAATGAAAATTTATAAGAGATTTTAGGACATTTTAAAAAATTCAGGACAATGACATAAATTCTTTAGGTTCCCAAAACAATTTCTTCCGACTTTTGAATTTGAACAATGAGCCTTAGGAGAAAATTCAAAAAGATTTTGAAACATCAAATATTTTCTTAAATTCCGAGAAAGAGTAGAAGATTTCAAAGCAAAATGTTTCAATTTGGTAACATTAAAAAATAAAAAATAAATTAAACAATAAAATTCTATAAATATTGCAAAGATTTAAGGAGAAAAAAAAACATTTTCAACCTGCAGAAGATTACAAAAAAATGCATATTTATGTGGAAGTTTTTAAACAAAAAGAAAGCCATGAAGTTAAAAACGCAAAAGTCTGGACACTATTTTTTTCCAAATTGAAAATTGTGAACAAAATGTGTGGAAAACTGAAAACCTTTATGGTAAAGTATCACATGCCCTTAATTAAAATAACTTTGAACGGTCTGAAATGAAGAAATAAATGTTATTCAAGTTCCTAGGAAATTGGGGATATTTTGAGGCAGTGTTTTACATTTTGAATAACTTTTCAAAATTTCAAGAAAAATTCCAGTCAGATAAAAATATTTTCAAGAATTTAGGAGGCATTTTATAGATATTTCACTTTGAAAGGGCTCGAACTTGGTCTATTATTTTGTAAAATCCCGTGAAATATTTTTTTTAATCTATATTTTTTGTTGACGAATCTGAAATACTCAAAAATCTTTTATAATTTTCATCAAATTCGTAAGAAATTGTTGAAGATTTTGAGCTTAATTTTTTATATTTTAAATGATTTTTCAAAATTTAAAGAAAAATTGGGTTCATTTTAAAATATTTTTAGGAATTCAAGAGGCTTTGCATAGATTTAAAATATTTAAAACCTTGGAAGCATTTCTGAAAATTAATGGAATATTTACTATTTCTTCTGAGATTATAAAAACCCTGAATATCTTTTAAAGGCTAACATTTTTCTAATAATTTGTAAAATCCCGTAAAATTAAATATATATTTTTTAAATCTTCTACATTCTTTCTTTGACATATCTAAAATATTTAAAAATCTTTCATAATTGTCTCATGAAAATGATAAAATTTGTATAATTCTAAAAAAAATGCTGATACTTCATTCCTTGTAAATAATTTGAAAATGTGTGTAACTAAACAAATATCGAAAAAACATCGTTGTGTTACGTCAAAATATGGTTTAATTTATTTCTATACCGCACTTCATCCTAAAAATATATTTTTATTTACAAAACGTCTATTAAGTTTTCTAAACTAATACAAAAATATGTTACGTAACTGCAGTTAGGATGTGGGAAGGTAAAATGGTTTAAAATAATGTCACGTAATTTTTCAACAAGAATATAAGTGTTCAGAAAATTTTAATAAATAAATTGTTATTAGAAAATTTAGTAAACGATAAAAATGAGCATAAAAGTGAGCGCGCGCGTGCGCGCGTACATAATAGTCTAGCATGAACTAAAACTCCAAGGCGCTAAGACCCCTTTTTCAAATACTCTTGGAACAAGTAAATTCTCTTACGGGAAGATTTAAATGGCTTTAACCCTTGTGTGCACACCCAACTTTACACACGTTGCCCGCACACCCAGGGTACCCGTGTACCCAGCCCTCTTTTTTTCAATTTTTACATTCTCATTCATAAGAGTGTAATATAATCGTACGAATTTTTGATCTCAAAATTTGAACGAATCTTTTAAAAAATTTTAAAATTTTCTGAAAACAGAAAAAAGTATTTTTTGTCATAGATCCAAAAATTTAATTTAAAATTTTCACTAGATACCAAATATATTTTAAAACTATTCTAGCCGAATTTTTCGATTAGCCCAAAATTTAAAAAATTAGAGAATTTTCAAAATTATCAAATTATAGAAATTTCTGTCAAAGTTTTTTATAGATGGGTAAAATACTTGCGCTTCATTCAAATGACCTCATCTGGGGTGCTATAACGCGTTCCGCGGAGCGGTTTCTTGAGCTGACCGAATAGGAAAAAGTCGCAGGGAGCCAAATCAGATAAATTAGGTCGTTTTTGGATGGTATTCGTTTCGTTTTTAGCCAAATGCTCACGAATAACGATGGCAGTCAAAAATATACCATTTTTAACCTTTTAAATTTAAACATTTTTAATTAAGAAAAAGAGCAATTTTTTAATAGTCAGCATTGTTTGGGTGTTTATTTAAAAGGGAATATTAAAAACTAAACAATTCGAAACTAAACTGTTTGAAACAGAAAGCTTTGAATCGTTAAAATTTCAGAAAGCTAAACTCAAACTTAGAACATCACAATGTTAATTTTATTGTTCTGTTCAAAAAATTTTTATTTGTAAGTAAAAATGTTAAATTTTGATGTGTGAATAACAGATAAAAATGTATTCATTTAGAAAAAATGTGAGTAAGTTGAGGAAATACTTCTAATTATTTATTAAAATTGTGAATCCTTTAAGGATTATGAAAGCTTTTAATATAGTAAAAAAATTGTCTTAGGATTCCTGGTAAAATTCAAAATGATTTTTTTATTTTGAAAAATTAATTTCAGCAGAATATTTAGGAATATTTCAAAACAATAGCATGTTTTGATAAATAAATAACATCTGAATAGTTATGAATTTGAAAATACGAATAAGTTTAAGAGATATTTAGAAGTTTCGAACAAGTACAAAAATAAGTTGAAACTAAAGGATGTCAACAATTTTTTAACAAAATGTAGATTTTTAAAGATTTAAAAGAATAAATTTAGAATCTTTTCAAGCATTTTGAAAGCTTTCAAAATATTTGAAAAAATTATTTAAATTCCTTACAAAATTGACAATAATTTTTCATTTTGAAAAATTAATTTCAAGAGAAGATTTAAAACGATTTTTAAAAATTTCGAAAACTGTAAAAATAATAATGTAAAGATTCCAAAACATTTAAAAGAAAATGTAGATTTTTAAAGATTTCAATAAAAAATTTGGTAGGTTTTTAAGCCTTTTAAAAGAGTTCGAGATCATGAATTTTTTTAGGAGGTACCTGATAATATTTAAAGTGATTTTTTAGTAAGAAAATATACTTTTCTAAAATTTTTTGAAAGATTTAGAATAAAAAATTTCGATTTGTAAATAAAAATTGAATAATTATTCATTTGCAAAGACTCAAAAGTAAAATAATTTAACTTCTAATTTAAAAAGTGTACGATAAAAAATTTTAATCTTTCAGATTTTAATGTTTTTAACTTAAAATTGCTTGAAATGATATAATTTTTGAAAAATCATAAACTTGGTAGTTTATTCTTTAATTTAGGACATTGAAAATGATAGCGCTCATTTACAAATAATACAGGTTTTCAATCTTTAAAACGATTTTCTCATAGAAATAATTTTTTAAGAACAAAAAAAAATCTGCCTCAGTCCGGATTTTAACCGGGCCAAGAATAACTTAAAAATTATTATTAACCTCCCCCTTGAGAGTGGAGGGGAGAATGTAATTATTTGTGCCCCCCCCCCCCAAAGCCCTTCTCTGGATCCGCGCTTGGCATGGTTACCTGAATGTTGTAGCCACGTTAACTTTTAAAGGATTTGTCCTATCAACTCAGCCTTTGAGATATTTCTTAAGGTTCCCAAAATGAAGGTTAAGTCCGTTAACCAAATATTTCCAACCAGAATTTAAAAATTTAGAGAACTTTGAGAATTTGAAATCTTTTTCTTCAAATTTAAATATTGTTATCAAAGTTTCTTATAGATGGGTAGAAGACTTGACATTTATCGTAACAAAATTTTTAATTTCAATAAAAATTCGAAAAGTTATATACTTTTGAAGATTTTGAAAATGTTCAGAAAAATAGAACAAAACATTTTTCTAAAAATTTAGGAAATTTAATTTAAATTCATACTATTTTAGTTAAATTTCTCAATCAGACAAAAATTCAAAAAGTTTGAGCTCATTCAAAATTTGAAAAAAAAATGTTATGAGTTTTAGACATTTTAAAATTAAAATTATTTCTTGAAAAAAGATCCTACTCCATCTTCCCTTCATTGGGAATCGAACCACAAAACTTCTGATTTCCGGTCAGGTGCTTTTCCAATTAGGCTATTAGAGGGATCAGAATAAGAACTCTTAATTCAAGAACATAACGCTAATATTTAGCTAGGTGTTAATGGTACAAGTAATTATTTAAAAAAAATTTTAATTTATCTAGCTAAAAATTAGCGTTATGTTCTTGAAGTAAGAGTTCTTATTCTGATCCCTCTAATAGCTTAATTGGAAAAGCACCTGACCGGAAACCAGAAGTTTTGTGGTTCGATTCCCAATGGAGTGAAGATGGAGTAGGACCTTTTTTCAAAAAATAATTTTAATTTAAAAATATTATTTTCCATCTAGTCTTATTAAGACGTTAAGCATTTTCTGTTACTGAAGATTCTTAACTTGATCGATATTGTGTAGTTTTTCTACCTTAATGGTTTGGAGGGTTGATCTACTGCCGGTAAGGTACAATCTCTGATGATATAGCAGATAAATTAAAAAAATTTTAAATAATTACTTGTACCATTAACACCTA
>NC_046665.1:15846896-15858897 GCF_010883055.1 Belonocnema kinseyi | reverse complement strand
AATTAAAATTCGAAAATTTTTTCTAAAGCCTCCAGGGGACTTCGTTTTCGCACGAAAAAATTTTATGTGCCCTTATTGCATCCGGACCCACAATTTAAAAAAAGTTATAATTGAATCTTTATCTAGTTCGATGTTGTGAAAAAATTATTCATCTAAGAATTAATTGATTTTTAAAAATGATAACATAAAAGCATTAAACAATCATTTTCATTCAAACATGGAAATTATTTGTACTTTACATTTTCTTTTAATACCACATTCATTTTTGCAAATTTGTTTTATTTGTAACTTTTGATACTAATTTCAGAAAAATGTCAAACGTATTTCCATATGATTTGAAACATCAAATGCAAATACGCATTTCAGTACATCAGAATCATTAAAAAAAATTTCAAATCATATGGAAATATGTTTGACATTTTTCTGATATTAGTATCAAAAGTCACCAATAAAACAAATTTGTAAAAATGAATGTGATATTAATAGAAAATGTAAAGTACAAATTATTTTCGTGTTTGAATGAAAATGATTGTTTAATGCTTTTTATGTTATCATTTTAAAAAATCAATTAATTAAACTAATATAATTGCGAATATAAATGAACATTATATAAGGATGGGATGTGGAAGATCTGTAACAAGGTCTGGAAAATAACAGCTGTCATTGAAAGTGAAAATAAAAAGACACCAAACGGAAATAATTATCGGCGATCGATAAAAGCAGAAATCTAGTTTCTTATTGCGATTAATTTTATACGTTAAAGAAAGATGTCGCCATTGATTAAACCACGCGATTAACTTGACCATATAAGATTTCGCCTCCATGTGCTACAGATGGAGGTCACGAGTTTCTATATACAGGTAACGGCGCATGCCGTAACACATGGTGCGCTAGAATTGTTATCTGGGATCATTCATGAGGGTACCTTTTTATAGAGGTCAAATTTGAATAAACTGATGAATTAATTTGACAATTCGAGTTCGCATCTAGGTTCTCAACCAATCAATTTTTCCATAAGCCAACAAAGCAGCTAGAAATGAATCCTTTAAAAATTATTAAATCAAAAGAGGCCTTCGTGAAAAAGAAGTTTCGTACTCTTGTATGCAAGCATCTTTTTACGTGTTAGATTGGGGTGAGGTTTAAGTTGTGCTCACAATGTTTAATCTACGGACTATTTTTTCCCTACTTACACGGAATATTAACTCAATATTTTTACAATATTTCTGCCATGTCAGCAATATGGCAGGGAATATTGTAGAAATATGGATACAATATCTCTATGTTCGCTTTTCAATATGAGGTCGATAAGTTTCGGCGATTCAGTAAAAAACGTGTCCGCTAACTGACACCACTGGAAAATTCTCCACGCCCTTCCCTAGAGATCTACCTTACCGACAACTTTTGAACTGGGTTCTGCAGAATATTTGTTTACTGACTGAGGTCATTGAGAAAAAATTATCCTGTAAAAAATAAAAATTTGTTTAAAATAAAATTTTGCATAAAATCTGACAGGATTTTATACCACGATCTACGATTTTACGTTGCCTGATTCTCGAGCATTTATTTCTTTTGATAATTATGCAATTTTATGAAGGGCAAGGAACATGAGCTTTTCGTTCGAGATCGTCAAGTGACGCTCAGCTAAGCAAGGGGTCCTTGTTTTCATAAATGCTCACGTTTTCAGGTCGAAGAACACTTAGATAATTTTCCACCAGAAAATTGAACTTTTTGGTTGATGTTCGCACACTGCTGGTAAATCCAGGCCTACCGACCAAGAACACGCTTGATCCATATCGTACCAAAAACATGTTGTATCGTTGATCTCTGAAGGGCAAGTCGTAATTTCTTTTCCTTTGTGAAATAGGTTTTATTTAGATTTTATTTCATTGAAAAGACAATATTGTTCCTATTTTCTTTCATTTCTTTTCATTTAATCTTTTCATTTAATAAATTCATTAATCTTTTCTTATTCATTTCTAATTTATTAATTAAAATTATTGCTTATTTTATTTTTTATATATTAAAGCAATTTTAAACAAACTAAATTTTAAAAATCTAAACTATTAGTATTTAAAATTTGTTTGACTGTTTACTTACGAGTCCTGTAGGTACTGTGGCCACTGGCCCTAATTTGCGAATGATCTTTTGAATTTTCCCCTCTTTTTTAATTTTGCACACCTTTCTTTTTCATAATGTTTTTTCAAAATTGAAATCCCGTAGAAAAAACTTATTTTCTGTTTTCTACTACTGTAATACAAGGAATAGGGAGAGACCGAAGGGTAGCACGGCCCTGTAAAAGGGATATGCGTAGATCTTTTGCGCATGTGTTCAGAGACGACAAGAAGCCTGGACAGTCAGTCGGATGTCGTTGATCGATATGTAATATTGCTTTAATCACGATTTCTATAATTATTTCAAATATCATTGCTTTTTTTAACCAAGTAACCAAAACTACGCTTATAAGGTTAACGGTCCATTTTTTTGTGCTTTAATAAGGTTCGAAGTTGATTTATCTTACTCGGGACTCATACTTATTTATCTTTCCCATCAAACTGGGAAACAAGACTCTTACACTACTTAAATAAGTTTGTAGCAGAGAAACGTAGTTCACTCTAATCCTTTATATGTTCGTACTAATATGATAAACAAAACTTTATTCGTTGATGATAGGTCACTAAAACCATACTACCATCCTAAACCAAATTTAGAGGCTAGTCTTAACTGTTATCTTTATTTTCAATCAATTTACCTTTTTATTATATCACAAAAGGAATTCTATTTGTTTTGGCCTTTAAAATAATTAAAATATTTCTTACGACTAAAAATGACACATGAATGTTGTATTTTCTTCAGTCTCACCTTTTTAGGTTAAGTTTTAATTCTTTTGATTTATGCGATAATTGGTTGGAAACAATTTTGAAATAATTCAATGTCAAACTTTTTTACTCTTAGATTCTTTGCAATTTTCATTTAAATTATTTCAGCTTGATTCATAAAAAACTTGATTAGCTAAAAAATTCTCAGTCATAAAACTCTTGTAAAAATATTAAGTGAATATTATCTCTTTTCCTCTTTTTAGCCTCTTTTATTTCATGTTTAGACTCAACCCTTGTCTTCAATTCGAAGTGGAAATTCCGGTAAGTAATTTTTAATTTGATAAAATATACTAAAGCAGTCCAATTTTTAAAAGACTGTGTTACTTATATTTATTAAGTTCATTTTTTAACTCCGTCAAAAGGAGAAAAGAAGTGCTCTAGTTCTGATTTCTTACTTGAAAACCTATTTTATTGATTTACCATTTAGAATAACATTTTTTCGCATGTGTGTCTGTTTATTTTATAGATATTTCTAAATCTGAAGAACATCTCATTTTTAATTTATATTTTTTGTAGCATAAGAAAAAATGTGTTTTAACAATAATTATTTACATCAGGCATTTATTTTTATTATTAGCTTCATCTTAAAAAGCAAGTTCTCTCTAATTTCTCCTTTAGAGTTTTATTTATATTTTCATTCGGGAGTTTTGTTTACAATCTTCGTTTCTAAATTTTACTTTTTTTAGTTTTGAAAGGGATGAGCCACTAATTTTCGCTTATCTAATTCAACGACTTTGATTTTATTAGTTTTCTCGTCCCTAATTTGGGCGTTAGCGTCTACAATCAAGCTTTTATACTGGACGATTGCGGATTTATAGGCTTCATGTAATATTTTCTGTTTTTCTTCAGGAGAAGGAAATTTGATTTTCCTGAGCTTTTTGGAACCTTCCTTATTTCTTCATGTACATACTTATTAAACTTTTACATATACTTCGTAGTCACCAAAACTCACATGTTTAGCTAATTCATGCTATTTCCCGCTTATTATTCTTACAATAATTTATTTTGAAGTTGCTTAATACTGCTTCTTAATACAAAAGTCAATGAAGACTTTCAGATTAATATATCATTACCCAAAAATAACTTTATAAACATTATTATTAGCTCATTCATGCAATTCTCTGCTTATTGTTTTTACAATGACTTATTCTGAAATTGCTTAGTATTGCCAATTAATACAAAAGTCAACAACAACTTTTAGTCTAGTGTATTATTATATTCCTGTTACAAAAGTTACTGCTCAAACAAACATTGTCATAAAGTAACGTTTCATAATTTTACTAATTCCCTCATCAGATAAAATTAAAAATTATTTTAGGAATTAATAAAACCCAAAAATAACTTGATAAACATTATTATTAGCTCATTCATGCATTTCTCCGCTTAATATTTTTACAATAACTTATTCTGAAATTGCTTAATACTGTCACTTAATACGAAAGTCAACGACAACTTCCAGGCTAGTGTATTATTATATTTCTGTTGCAAAAGTTTCTCCTGAAACAAACATTGTAATAAAGTAAACGCTTTGTAATTTTACTATTTCCCTCACCTGTTAAAAATTAAAAATAATAAAATAATTTTAGGAATCAATAAAACCCAAATAATACTCAAGAAAGTGTAAAAAGAACAACCGACTATTAATTGCGTTAAATTATCAGGAAAAAGTACGCAGGAAACCATCACTTTCTTTATATGGTTTGCAACTATTGTAATAATTAAAAAAGTAGTCCAATTATAATTAAATTAATTTTTCTTGACCTGGAAAATTGAAAAAAAATCATCTAAGAAACCTGAAAATTACCTGGATGTCAGAGGTTGAAAAGTTAGTACTAAATTAAAATTCTAAACAAAATTTCATAAATGTTTTAAACTAATTGTACGTGTATCGACAGAATCCGGGAGAGACCTGGGACACTTATTTTTGGTTCTGAGAGAATTTCAAAAATAATTTTAAATTTGAAAAAATTGTCAACATCATGTAGATTTTTCAAGATTCAGCTGTGTATGCATGTAATCCTACGTCTAGACTTCGCACCGAACTTAGAAATAACGCCTATACTTTTATGAATGGTGGGAAATCCCGCATTTAAAAGGCAACATAAAACCCCATTAAAATTTCAGAGCAATTAGCAGGATTTAGATCTAATTATTGCCTGAACTGAATTTCTCACATACCCTTCTTACATTTTTGTTATAAAGGGTACGAACTAGTTTAGAAATTCATGAAAATTTTCATTTAATACAATGTAAGTGGAGATAGATATATAATAGAGACTAATAGATATAGAGATAATAATAGATCATTAAGAAGGTAGGCGCAAATGGAAACCTATAGAGCTAAATAGAAACATAAAAACGGGCCTGTCCCGTTTATCTCCAAAACTTTTGATTTTAAATATTCAGAACTTAAAATGTTTGGTTTTTAAGATCTGATGTTTTATAGAAAGACATTTTTGAATATAATGGGAAAAATTTACTAGCCCCTCCCCCCGCCCCCATTTTTCGGTTCACTGTGCTCGGTCTTTTCGCAATCATATTTTTTGTTGATTAATTTTCGCATTGTTCGTTTGTTCACAAACTGTATCACGATTACGTCGAGATTTTAAACATATTGCAATCGTGAGTACAGTAAATATATAGATATCGTTTTTGCTGCAGCGCTATTCAATTGACAAGTATCAATATAAACATCAAAATTAAATACTGTTACATTCTTTTTTCATTCTATTAAAGATCAAATTGATACGTTTAGATTTATTGGAAATATTTTAATTTCATATGTAGAAATTCACTGTGTAAAATATCTCTATTTAAATGTAATGATAGTTGCATATTTCAAAAGTAAAATTAATAATAGATATATCGCCGCCCTAGAGTTATACTAAACCAAGTCAACTTTTTGAAAAATTTTAACTATGATTATTTACTCAAAAGCCAATAATTTGTGAATAACTTATTTAGTTCGAGGTATGCAATAAAACATAATAACAGAATATTTTGTGTACTTACTTTGAATCAGAAGATTTTTTAAAACTTTTTTTCTGGTGAATAATTTTCTCATGTCTGGTTATATTGCATATTCTATTACATGATTTCTTACAGAGTGAACACTTATGTGGATAATTTAAAATAGGAGATTGTTTCTGGTGAATCATTTCCCCATGTCTAGTTAAATTATATTATTGACTGAATGTTCTTTCACAAAGTAAAAACTTATAAGCTTTGTGTGGAGTTTCAGATTGTTCACTATGAATTTCACGGAAATGTCGACGTAAGGTTTTTTTTTGCTGGAAATAGCTTTTTCACAATAATCGCAAACTTCCATCTTGACAGTATTTGTTTATCGCGCCAACTACAGTAATTACTTATTCGCCGGCACTCGGCTACTCGACCTAGGAGCTTTTCTGTTTCGTGCATGATCCGATACGACTGGCCCCTTTCGGCTCGTAACGTTGGCTTTTATCTTTATTTATATAATTAGAGGTTTACCATACCAAAATTTACTACAGCTTCGCGCTTCGGTATGCGAATAGTGCTTGTTGACATCTTGAAGTGGTTAGGCAATGCGATTCGGTATAATAGTAGTATTTACTGGTGCATACTTGTATTAGTATAAACAATCATGTTTAGTGAGTTTATTTAAGTATCGTGTTTTATGTTTAAAACATTTAAAATACTTATTTATTCGTCAAATCTTCCAAGTTATATTAAGAATAATTTTTTAAACGATATCCACTATTAATATAAATATCATTGTAATATTATTTATTTCCTGTAGAAGTTATCGTTCATTGGTATTTCTAATTAATTGAAAAATTTATTTCCTTACTACACATACTTTTTATCAGAAATTTTATCATAATATTATTTGAAATTGTTTGTATTTTAACATTAGGTAATCTTTCACAGGCGTCGGTAATTTATATACAAGAATTTATAAGCATTACTCTGTAAGTAATCCTCTCATTTAATAGATTTTCAATATCAGTTTTCAGTAAAGTAATCGATATAATAATTAATATCTTACGATACCTTCGTATTTTATAAATATTTACAAGATAATATAGTCGAAGAAACTTTATTCTGTACCATATTAACTATATTGGCTAAGTGTTCTTCTAAACCAATCTAATCATTATTAAACAAAATAAAAGTTATAATTTTTTAAATAATAATTTCCTAATACTTAAGGCGTCATTACTGAAACGGTAATACTTCATTAATGATACATTTTTCTAAATGAATTCTTGTTATAAAATTTATAAACTTAAAACGCTTCTGTTAATATATGAATTATGTATGTAATTAAGTACCTTACGATATCAAAATAATTATTACAGTTTTAGGAGCTTTTTCTTTTGGCGCTAACATTCGTATATCGTTTACTTCACATAATAACATAGCTACAGTTTTTTCCTTTTTACATTTTTTCCTACTGCATGAGTTACACAGCGGGTTATTAATTTATTTACTGTACGAATTTCGATTACTATTCCCTTTTATTTAATAACTACTTCTACTAATCTTGTGGGTTCACGCTGCATACTTTAAATTGTTCAAATTTTCATTTTTTACGTCTTTTTTGGGTGTGTGTGTGTGTGTTCATAATACTGTTTTTCTTTTTAATTGAATTTTTTTATGTTATTACTATTACTATTGTCTATTTTTTAACTTCAAAACTATTAATTACTTTGATTTTCCCAATCCGATTGAATACACGATTCAGGTATATTATTTATTGGCGTTTGAATACCTCGCGCCTTCTACCGCTGGCTCCAACTTCCGTTCCATCTTCCCCCAACACATGGCCTTTGGCACGTCCCTTAATAGGGTGCGTTCCAGGAGACCACCCGGGTGCATTATGGTGCACTCCGAGCCGTTCGGTCACTCGGGGGAAGAGTGGGGATCACTCGGCGGGTGACTATTTCACCTACTGAAACCAGGTAGGTGGAAGTGAGTGAACAGTGGAATTGGCGGATAGAAGTGACGGGAATCGCAAGTTTAGTAGTAGACTATTATTGAGCACATCACTGTTTGTAATAACAATGACCTCATGACAGAGGCAGCAATTAAAATCTTCTTACCCTGTTCTTGTATTTTTTAAACTTTTGTGTAATGTAACCTCAACTATCTTTCACCAAACATACACCCGACGCACACTCAAAACCGTTCTTTCTACCATTCTCCTTCCACTTCACGTCCCTGTTTTGAATGAAGTCTGAATTTGGAGTGAGAAATTTGTTACCTTTAATAATTGTTGTTTAAAACGATCAATTTTCTTCCTTTTCTATGATCTTTAAGGTTATAAGTTGTTCATGTCATCTCAACTATACGAATATATATTTCTGAAAGACAGTAAGGAAAATGTATGCATTGATAAAAAATACCTTTTACGTACTATCCTATATGATACAAGAAAAATTGCATAAAAGAATATGTGTAATTTTCCTAAATCTTCGAACACTTTGACATTGGAAAATACTTCAGATTTTGCATTTTCTAACCAGCTATCATTTCGTGACTTCCGTTTTACGCATTGTCAGTGTGTAAAATTTGTTTTCCATTGTCCCAAGCATAGTGGTCGCACTCCCATGTATCGTTTTGAGGACTCAGGGTGGCATCTCATGATTGCAGAATTGTGCTGCGTTTTGCTTAATGCCTCAATTCACTAGGAATTTCATCCAATAATGTTCTTCTAGTTATCCAGGGAAACACTGCGATTGGCTGAGATAACTAGTGATTTGACGCATTACAGGAAACACAATGTAATTCTGCCATCATGGGACACCACCCTTAAGTTCCAAATCAGCGCCATCTAGCGTTGGCTCCCGCTACTAAAAGTACATGAACCTACAGATCCCTGACGGAAATGGTTTCCAAACTCTGCTTCCTCAAAATTCTCGTAAATATTCAATTTTGCCTAATTTCTTATAAATTAATTTAACAAATGATGAAAAATGTATACATAAACAGATTTTTTATACGCTTATAATTAGAAAAATATGAATTTCATACTATATTTTGTTATTTTTTTTTACAACAACAATAATACTGCAAAGACTGTGCATATAATAAATTATTATGAAGCGAAATTCTTGTTAATTTTCATACAAATTAAAATGAACCACATACAGTGGATTTTACTTTATTTAGAATGTTTAAAATATATTTTTTCTTAATAAAATGACAATATGATAATTAAATAATTTCCTTATTGAAAATAAGCAGTGCATAAAATTTGAAGGTTAATAATTGCCCATATGTAAAGTACATAGAATTATTTATTCACGAAGTTTTGCAATGTACAATGTTTAAATTTTTTAGGTCACAGCTTAAAAAATAAAGAGACTCGATGCACTGAAAATTGTAAGACTTTTAAATTATGTTTTGGCAGTTATTTGAATATATATATTTTTTAAAGCGTACATATATTAAGACGATATAATTTGTAAATAGAAAATTACTTCTTAATCTTTCAAAATTACTTATATTTATATCCGTATTTATACCAACTGTAAGTTATTTGTTACTGCTTCGAAATATGAAAACAAAAACCTAACCTCTAATCAAGCAAATAGTACTTTTTTTTATTTAATACTTACCAATAAACACATTTTCTTAAATCTGCATGCCATAGTTAACACAGTACGATTAACAATATACACAATACAACATTCAGACAGTCTTATATAATAACAAATTCAATAATAACAAATGGAATTCAACACTTCGACTAATTTTTATTTTCGAAATGTCAAAATAATTGTAAATATTGTGGTTGCACATGCGCAGTGAATTTCACTGACTCTCAGCGCCATCTAGCGTTGGCCCTTAACACGAAAACGTAATGTCTTCAAAACGATACATGAAGTGCCACCACTATGGTCCCATTCATGCGTTCAAACGTAGCTGACATCATAAACGCAATTCAGGAACAAATAGGAAGACTTATCTTCCATAAGATCCGCCTAAATACTCTCCCATAATGGTTATAATGGTGCATTTATACTTCTGTGCGTCTGACCGGTGCAGGCAGAAAGTCCATGTGAGTAAAAGAGTACTTTTTGTCCAACTATCCGCTCTATCTATTTCACTCTTACGGACCTTTTGCCCACACCGGTCGGACAGGCGGAGGTATAAGTGCACCATAAGAGTGCGCAGGTGACGTCCTCTGCGGTCAGGAATGTGCAGTTACTCGTAACTGGAGGTATTTTCTCCTGATTTTCCGAGCCAGGGTGGCTGGTGGCCGAGGGGAGAGGAGGGAACTAAGTGTCGTTCTGAAAGTGAGAGCCGTGCGTGGGAGTGACAAAGACAGCAATAGCCGCTGTCCTTGAAACTGCAATGACCTCTGCTTTTCCGTTATCCGGGCGGTTTGTGTACTACAGTTGTACAGGTCGAAACGAGAGGTACGGAGTCGTATGCCCGTAAGCTGAGATATGAAAATGTCGAATGCTACCAAAATATACTTAGTCGCGCTTTCTATAAACCACTAAGTTAGTTATGGCGGGGAAGGGGCGTAAAATATTTCTATAACACAGTGGCGAAAAGCTTAACTCTTAATTAGCTACAGGACTAGTCGGGAAAGCGGACCACATGCGTGGAGGAGAAAGCAAAAATCGCCGAAATATAGAATAAGAGCAGATAAAAGAGAAGTGAATATTTGTTGCGGGTTATTTTCAAGTAGATAAAACTGATTTTTTTCGTATCTAACAAAAAACAAGATTCAATAAGGAAGACAGAGAGAAGGTTCATAAACTACGTAACCAAATTCTGGGGAGGTGTTCGTGCGAAAGACTACGATTGATAACAGAGGGAGAGGATGTGGTGCTAGAAGTAACTTCAAAAATGCAGATAACGCTTAGGACTATGGCTGATGATACATTTTAACAAAATTTGCGAATTTAACTTCAATGTGAACCGAATTATAACAGAACCCATTAAGGTATAATTCTCGTGCCAAAAGTCAGATATCTAAAAAAATGAGTTTTCTATGATGTTAAGAATGAAAATATCATAACTGATGTCATTTAAAAAAAAACGTCATTTTTTAATGAAAAATATTATAACTGATGCCATTTCAAATAAAAAAGACCATTTTTTAATCAAAAATGTTAAAATTCACAAAAAAAATTAATTTTAACCATGTTTTTTGTAATTGAATTTTTTCTGACCTTTGGTTCTTACATCAATTTTTGAACAATGGTGTCATTTAAATAAATGACGACTCTTTCTAACGGGAAAAGATTCTCTACAACTCTACCGTTTTCACTTCTATAAATAAAGGAATAATCTTCAAATATAATTATTTGTTTAAAAAATGTTTTCTTACAAAAAAAGTTGTTCCAACGATGTCAACCATAGAAAAATTTACTTTGAAAATTGAAAACAGCAGAGTTGTAGAGAATGTTTTCCCGGCAAACATAAGACGACATTAATCAAAATGCAATAATTTTTTTTAATTTGGTAAGAAACGCAGGTCAGAAAAAATCCAGTTGCAAAAAGCTTGCTTAAAATGAATGTTTTTTGTTTGTGAACTTTAATACTTTTCATCAAAAATAATGTTTTTTATTTGAAATGACATAGGTGATAATATTTTGAATCTTAAAATCATCGAAAAACTATTTTTTTTCAGATATCTGACTTTTGGCACGACAAATACCTTAGGAAAATTAAGTATTTTTTGTTAGCCAGTTACTTTTCTTTGGTTATCAAGTGTACTCTTATATTTTTCGTTAAGATGTCACTTCGTTTGGTCAAAAATTCTATTTCTTGGTTAAAAATTTAACTATTTTGTACTGATAATTCAACTTCCGTTTTTCATTAAGAATCGATTTTTTTGTTTAGTTAACAATTCAACTATTGTATTGAAAATGTATGCTTTTTTATTTAAAGTTCAACTTTTTAGTGACAGATTTATTTCATGGTAGAACTTTTAATATTTTTTCTTTAAAAATTTGATCTTTTGGTTGAACGTACGTAGTACGCACATACATTTACAGGTTAAAAATTCAACTATTTGAGCGCCTTCAAGCAGAGGTATAAAAGCAAAGTTAATGCACTAAGAGTCTATACTTAGCAGCCTTCCATAAGCCACGTGGTTAGTTACAGGGGGGGGGGGGGGG
>NC_046665.1:15838640-15846886 GCF_010883055.1 Belonocnema kinseyi | reverse complement strand
CGCCGCCATACAGTCGGGGGTCCCAATCTCGCCTGAGTCAGGTCAGTTAACCCTCACTCCTGTCAACACTTTCCGGGTCTCATGAATTTTCTGAGAGGAGTACGATATGTTTGAGTTTGGGTACGATGAACGCATCGGTGAACGAACGAGAGGCTTACTTTTCTCTTACTATATCAGTCTATCTATCTCTATCTTATGGTTCATCTCTCGCTATCTCTCTCTCTCTCACTCTCTCTCTGCAACTAATAGAGTTGTCATTTAAATTTGAAGCTCATGAAACACATGACTCTTTTAAAAATTTGTCACAAAATTAGTTGACCATATATTTTATTTATTTATTTCTTATATTAGATTCTTCTTTTTTGTCAAAGATCTTGTAGTAATAAAATAATTTAAAATCTTTAGTAAATTCTTTTATACTGAAGATAAATTAAATCACTAGAATAATTCGCTGCTATTCTATTGTTTAGCGATGTTATATACAAATAATAAAATATTATGTTAATATTCACAAATTACATCAATTGAATTCTGCCATAATGTATATTTAATGTAAATGCAATACGTATCGAACGCTTTCGATCAATTGCTAACGATAAAATTAAACTACACATAGACATAAATTTGCCCTTTTCTGTTATATGTAAATAATAAAATATATTTCTATTACTCACAATTGAAAAACAGTTGAAAACTTAATTGAAAGCTGCTAATGCTTTTGCAGGTTTCAATTGTTTACAGGGGTTTTATCCATTTTCAGATACAAAATTTTCTTGTGATTTTTTGGTTTTATCCCTGCTCACGCAAATTATTTTCGGTCATTACAAATAGAACTCTTTTGCATTTTAAGCTTTTATGAGTTGAACAATTAAAAGATTTTTGGTTAATTAAATATAAAACCACGCTATCATTTTCAAGACATGAATTGAAGAATCGATCAATGAATTAATTTTTCTTTTAAATTATATCATTTTATGTAATTCGAAGCTAGAAATATTAAAAATTGAAAATAACTAAAGTGATTAAATGATATTCGATTAGGACGGCCCCTGGACCGGGAAATGACAGAGAATTTATTTCTTGACTGGTATTTTTACAAATGTTTAGGAGAAAAATCAGTTCAAATTAGATTTTAACCGTTATTTAAATGATTAGTTGAATTGATAACAAGAGATATTTCGGGTTTCATTCATTTCAGGTTATGTATACGCTCTACGATGCCTGTGATTGGCCAGAGCGCCCCAACGTAGGGGCTGGTCGAACCTGATTCGCCAATCAAGTCTTTTTATTTTTAAAAATCAGTGAGGACGGAAAGCCAAATCGGATGAGAGGAAAAGTGCAGAAAACCACCTCCCGAGTTTAGTCGGGTTTTCAAAATTCGAGTACACAACCCGTTCTTCCGTCGTATATGGTACCCATGCGAAATTGTGTATAAATAGAAGTTATTAAAGTAAAAATGATTATCGTGGCATTTTATTGAACTTAATTTCCAAATAGAATAATTACAAGTAAATTAGTGTGTCACGCGCGTAGACTTCAACTATTTGGTTGAAGATCCAACTGCGTTTGGTTGAATTTGAATGTTTTTGTTTGAAAATTTGAGCACTTGATTAAAAGTACATCTTTATAGGTTAAAAATTCAAATATTTTCTTAAAAATGTAATTAATTTGTTAAACTCATCTTTTGTATCGGAAATTTAACTGTTTTCTTAAAAAATCGTCCATTTGAATTAAAAGTTCATTATTCACGGTAGATTAGTTGTCTTGCATGATAGAAGATTGCTCTTTCTTGACTGAAAATGAACTTTTTTGTTAAAAAATCAACTTTATTCGATAAAGTTCAAGTTTTTGCTTGACAATTTAACTATATTTTGACTTGCAATCGTAGAAATTTAAAGCGCTCAATAGTAAATTCAATTTTTAAATTATTCTCATCTAAAAATACATAAACACACTAAATGAACGTGAAAAAATGTATATGATACCAATTAATCCGTACACAAAATTTTGACAAGTATAAGGTCTAAATTATTATTAGCTAACTTACAGTGGCTAATAATTTGAATTTTTAACTTTTTCATAGTATTTTCCATTCATAAAATAAAAACTGCAACTTTTCTTACCATCGCACATAATTTTGCTAAGAATCTGAATTTTTTATTTTTCGTAGTATTTTCGATAAACATGACCAAAATAACAAGTGCTGTCAAAATATACTTACATTAGAGTTTGTAACATTTTTGTTAAAAGCTGCAATACTTTTCACGAACTTTCTTCCAGATCTTACGTCGCTTGGCTAAAAATGTAAATTCTCGATTTTTTCTATAAAATTTTCGTTAAAGAAAACCAAAATTTTCCCGCGTTTCGCGGCGTTTTTTTCAGAATTTGATTTTGTGATTTTTTCATAGTATTTTCTAAAAATGAAACTACAGGCTGACAAACGCCATGTCAAAGCTTCATGTTCATGTAAAAGTTTCAAAGCATTTTGAAATTTGGAATCATGCGTTAAAATTATTATAAATAAAAAATATCAGGAAGGAAATATGTGAGATATTTGTTGAAAGTAACATGTATTGTTAACAGTGAAGACTGAAGCGTAACAAATGGACTGGAATTTCGATTTGTTCAGACCATCCGAACAAAACTAGGCAGGGCCGCGTGAACGCTTTCTGTTCACTTTAAAGACATGACGCAACCTGATGCAAGTCACGTGGCGAGAGGACGGCCCTCTCGTTCTTAATCACGCTTGACTGTGCACCGCCTCCCACGCTCCCTGCATCAAGAAGCCACCGCAGCATCAATTCTAGGAACGCACAAATCAATATTCTTTTAAGTAAAAACCTTTCTAAATCATAAAGCATTGTCCATATTTTATTTTAAAGTTAATTATGCATTTACTCGTTTTAATCACACGTTTTGAAAAGATTTTTTTTACCCCTTCTACAGCTTGTCAGAATTACCATATTGAATTATTGAAACTGTGTCATTTATAAGTTATTTATGCATTTAAAAAATCTCCGTAACACCTAGAACGACTCTTGCATTCATTAAGGATTAACGCGCTTCATATAAAAATCCAAAGCAAATGAGTTATTTCAAATAATGACATCAAAAGTAATGCACTTGAAGACTTGCATTTTATTTCAGAAGAAAGAAACGTGATTAGTGATGAAGAAATTGACCAACGTCACAATATTAGATGTATTGATGAGGTATGTAATGAGCGAAACAGTGATCAGCCTCAGGAAGATGGAAACTGCAGAAATAGTAACAGTCCCATGAGTTATAGTGATAAAAGCGAAAATGAAACTGATGGTGAAGATCAAAATTTACATGATGGTGTAAATGCAATTAGGATTCAACAAGATGAACAAGAAAGGTACACTGATATACCAACCTCTGGAGTGGCTACCACGAGGCAAGATTCAGACGATGGAAATCCTAACGCTGCATACATTAGAATGTATCACAATGAACCGGATGTTTTAGCTGGAAACAATATCAATGTACCTGTATCTGTAAGGAATTCTTCTGCGGATGAAATTAGTAATTACAATACCGAAGAGAGGAGTGCTGATAGTGATAGCAGTTATAGCACTGTTGTTGACAATTATAATGATGAACAGCATGCACCTGCTGTGAGAGAGAAGGAACGAGAAGAAGATGCAGAAGGTGAAGAGAGACCTGAACAGCCATTTAACTTGGATTTTATGTTCACACCGTTATTCGAAGGTTCGACTACTACAGTAGGAGAAACAATGTTTCTGATAGAAACATTCGCGGCTCGCCACCATTTAAGCACAGCTGTTTTTCAAGACTTTCTGGATATTTTAAACATACTAATTGGCCCTAATGCAATATCGAAGACCATGCACTTGTAGAACAAACAATTTATTCACATTTTTAGTACCATTGAATATCATTTGTATTGTCCAACCTATGGAAAATATCTCCTTCACATAGAAAGACGTCAAAAACGTAGACTCCAAATTTTGTGTGTGAATTGCAACACGTCAACTTTAAAAAATCTCAGTAATGGAAACTTGTTTGCAACATTTAATTTGAAAAAACAAATTAAGGCTTTTCTAGAAGATCCTGAAATTTATAAACAACTTCGAGACAAGGAACGAAACAGGACAGAAAATAAGTGGGATGAATTCATTCGAGATATGTACGATGGTATTATCTAGAAAAAATTTGAAAAGGCCGGGAAATATATTACACGGTTTAAACAATTTGACCTTCAACTTCAACTTAGATGGCGCTTCATTCTTTACATCATCGGATACATCATGCTGGCAAATTCAATTGTCAATAAACGAATTACCATTCAAATTAAGGAATAAAAAGTTAATTTTAGCAGGTGTCTGGTTCGGACCAAAAAGTCCAGACGTTGAAACATTTGTGATGATACCATATGCAAGAATTAGCCAATGAAGTTCTTCCAGAATTATATTTAAAACATTTCTCTTTACTGGTGGAAGGAATCTCTCTTTTAATTACTTTCAAAATATCGCACGATTTAGAGAAATGTGAAAGTATTCTGGATCTAGTTACAGCTGTGAGAATGTGCGGTCCATTAAGCACATTTTAAACTTTTCCATATGACTCCTTCATGCTTCTTCTAAAACAGTCTCTTTCTCTTCTAGCAAGAGAAATTAACGTGTCAGATAGATTCTTGACATTAGCAAAGAAAATATCATCAAGTCATTCATTTGGCGAGGGTCAACAAGTTGGTGATGAGTGTGCTATTTTAGGACGCAGAAAACTGACGAAACTCAGCAATGAAGAAAGGATTATACTGCAAAGGATCGGGATTCACGAAGAATACGGTGAAAAATATGAAAGAATCATAGTTAGGGGAATCAAATACGCAATAATGACAGGTCCTTCGGGTGAGTGAGTAAAATAATCGTCGTGAATAACCAGTGTCTACTGTTTTTAAAATCACTTCTGACAGAAGCAGTGGAATATGATAGGGTAACTCTAACACACACGAGAAAAATTGTGGTCGGAAAATAGTATCGAATGAAGATCGCTTATCCTGTTAATCTTTTTGGAACTTGTGTGCACATAGAGATTAAAAAACCAAACCTCACAGCAGACAGATACCTTTCCAGATTACTGAACGTTTTAGAGGTGTAGTAATAATATACTTAATAATACGAGTGAAAAAAAGATGGATAAATGTGCAGTCGTAAATGTTTTACATTCAATATTTTGTGCTAAGTATATAACATCTAATGTCGTCGCAAAAGGTCAGCGACCCTGACAAGAAAAGATTTTATGTAATCCCGGCAGAGGTCTCCCTTGCTTAAGCGGGGTATTAAGGTAAAAGGAATCTACTACTACAATAAGTTAAAAAATTTTATAAAATTCGTCTTTATTTCATTTTTATGGTGTTTGCTTATGTGTTTTGAAGCGCTGATTCTAAAAGTAACCTTCTTTTTTTCAAACAATCAATATTATTGGAGATATTTAAGACTTAATTTTCAATATCACCTAAACCTTTTAAATCTGTTTCATAAATCTTATTTTTGATTTATTATCAATTATTTGTTTTATAAAATTCAAGTTTATATAATTTTAACGCTTTCTCCTCATGCATTTAAAGCACTGATTCTACAAATAACTTTTTTTACAACATAAATATTCTGAAAGATATTTAATATTCAATATCGTGTAAAACATGAAAAAATCATTTTGCGAATTTTCAAAAATGTGAAAAGAACCATAACGTCATTTTCAAAAACATTGGATCGTTAGTGATGAATCAAGCTTCAATTTCAGCCTATGGAAAACCTTTAGCATTTCCGCTTTCTTTGTTACAAGCTTAGATTTGAGAGACAACCAAAAATGGGGTTTTTTCACTGTTTTTTTCTTCATAAAACACGAAAAATAAAACATTTTCACTTTTACGTTCTTAATCTACATAAAAAAATCACTGAAACTTTCCATCAATTGATGGAAAAGAAAACCTCAAACCCTGTGTTATCAACAGAACTTCATAATTTTTTATACAGTGTCGTGGCAAAATTTGATCATTTCCCATCAATTAGTTCGCAATTCGCATAGGGTTTATTTTTTGAACAAAATTTCGATGTGATATCTGGTAATTTAAAGATATAATGTTATACTTGGTTTTATAAACATTCTAAGCATTCTAGCGAATGTTAAAAAATAGCAGACCTTATGCTAATGCTTTCGGCAATAATACAGAGTAATTCAATTAATATATTAAAAATTTATTCCTTAAAATTTATATTCATTGTTATTATTTTTAGTGTTATAAATTTGATCCCAGACTTGAGATGGTTGCTTCATTTGTAGAAGGCATTTTGGTGAGTTGGATTTTTTCTATAACCAACATCTGCTGTTATTATAATCTTATAAACTGTTATGAATAATCACTTTTAATTTCAGTGCAAATAATTTTTTCCAATATTTCTGAGAATATAACTTTTTAGGTTTTTTCGTTGGACGGAGGATTTGATATAACTTAAATATATACAGTCAAGTTCGTGTATTAATTACCGTTACATTCATATTACTTAAACTTCTGTTTTAAACTTAATTGATCAAAAGTCTCAAATTTAGTCTTAAGATATTGATTAAAATAATTTGTTAATTCTTTTTCAACAGTTCAAGAACAGACCAATGAAACCCGAATAAAAAATAAAAATTTAAAAGGGAGCTCCTTTCATGCTGAAAATAAAACGATCATTAGGTCGCGTGTTAGTATAAAATAGAGAGTAATAAATCTTTTGATCGTTAGTGCGATACCTGGCTGCAATTAAAACGTACTAGACGCCGATAGATGAACTATAGACGTACCCTAGACAGGGCGGCCGTCATAAAATTGCCCCAGACTTTCGTTAGACGAGCTGAGTCTAGAAAGTATCTAGAAATCATCTAGATTTCCGGTAGGGGAGGCCATCGCAGCATCGAATCACGTTCGAAATAGGTGTCCGTCTAGGAGTTTGGATGGAAGATCACCTTATGAAAAGTGGAACGGTAAGCTGCCAGATCTGTCATACCTTAGAACCTTTGGATGAAAAGTATTTATTTGCGATAAGAAACCAGGTAAAGGAAAAATTGATCCTCGGGAAAAAGAAGGCATTTTCACAGGTTATTCACAGGTTTCAAAAGGCTATCGCTTTTTAATATTGGAATCAAGAAAAATTGAAGTTTCGAGAGATATTGTTTTTATCAACGAGTTCATGATGGGCAAGGAAGAAGATGATTTCGTCTCTCAAGAAATTTTCGATAGAAAAGAACCTTTTAAACCCGATGAAAAGAAATGGGTGGATATAACCATGAATCCTGTTTCTGATCAGGGCAGAGAAGATTTCCAAGTAGATGATGAAGGAGAAGATCTCGCAGAAGACATCCAAGACGACAACAGTTTATCCGACGATGATCCTTTTTTATGGTTTCAACAGGCTCGGCGAGTTGCTGGCAGACCTCGAATTTGAAGATTAATTAATAATTATTAATAAATCATTAATAATTAATTTTTACAGGGTAGACCGCAGTGCAAGAAGGTGCAATTGCAGAGACTGAAAACTACGCCAACATTGCTGAGATATCGTTCAAGGAAGCGCTGTCTGGATGTCATGCAGATGAATGGAAAAGGGCAATTCAGGATGAATTCAAGGCGCTGATGAAGAGTGGAACCTGGGAATTAAAAGATCGTCCAGAAGATAAAAATCTTATCGAATGTAGAGTGGTACTTGTTAATAAGTACAGAAATGACGGAACAATCGAAAGACGAAAAACACGTTTAGTCGCGAAAGGATACGCTTAACGACCCAAAGTTGATTTTAATGAAACTTTCGCTCCAGTAACTAGATTGGGTTCAATTAGACTATCGATTCAAAATTCCTGAATATCTCATAAACTTACGCAAATTTGAAAGCACATTTTTGAAGACAAAATACATTTTTTTAAATTCTAAAAAAATTGCACAAGAAGACTTGATAAGAAATAATTTCCTTATTTTTTTTCTAAAATTATAGAACATAGCAAAATTGCATGAACTTCCATTCTCTTGACACCCTACGAAATTCAGTTTACTTAAAAACTCCTACAAATAGCCAGTTAGCCACCGAAAACGAATCGTGAAGTCGAGAGGGGGGGGGATCGTGAGCGTGCATTTTCGGCTCTACAGGAGGCTGGCCTACGCAATATGTAGCAAAGCCGACTCAGCGACACGCTACATTAGAATTTGTGGCTCTCAGATGGGA
>NC_046665.1:15833108-15838628 GCF_010883055.1 Belonocnema kinseyi | reverse complement strand
AAAATACCACGTTCTGGAGACACTGATGCACTTAAACCTGAATAGCAATAAACATTAGGAATTAAAATTATTTTTTAATTTGATATAGGAAAAAAAATCTTATATTAAATTAAAACATCAAGGTACTTTAGGAACAGATCAAAAAAAGACGTGTAGATGATTTCCGCAAATAGTGCCGATATATGGGAAATACAGCATGATCTCATTGCTGTGATTTATCTGTTATAATAAGCTTACGTCAATCCAATCATAACTGAACAAAATTTTTATAACCTAACTGGCATTTAAAAAAATACAGTAAAATAGCTGGCCTACTTAGATGAACCTAAAAACTTAAATTCTCGAAAAAATCGCTCGAGAACTTATCGGTAACTTACCGGCAAGTTGTCAGCGTTTCTGGCATGAGTGTTACGTCCAAACGCTGCTAGCGTTTTTATTCCGTTGAATTTTTTGTGGATTTGCGGAGGAGTGGAGTTCGTTACCTGTCGTTGAATGGTGGAAACCATTACCCGCGAAATATAGATCAGGTTTGAAATAAAATGATTTACTTCGTACACAGATTTGATCTTGTTAATTAAACTTGAATGTTTATTATAATTCGTCAATATTCATTTGTTTATGGATGACATATTCCCGTACGCCGTCCCTGGTAGAAACAACTATAATAATATAATGTAGTTCGTGGTAAACGCAGCAGATTTGAAAAGGCTGGTATTGTGGATCGGAAAACTCTTTTATAAAATCGACACACAGACATTGTTCATCTTATTTGTTTCTGAACAAATAAGAATTTTTTGAAACTAATAAAATCAATTTATTAGTTTTATCCTAACACGCGCACACAAGTAAGTTCTAACCTTAAAACTTCGAAGCACATCCGGACACTAGTCGCGTAACGCGGGAACGTTAAGTTTTTAGTTCTCTATGCCTTTGAATAAACTAATAATTTTTTAAGTCCAATTTAATGAAAATACTTGAGAGGCTAGGAGTTGCAGGTTCAAGGTTTAAAAGAACCCGCCAAGATCTGAATGTTCTGGCGTTTTTGTTCTCTGTATCTGTATTTATAACCTTATTTTGGGCGGGGTTTATCCCTACTTTTAGTGTTTAGCCAATGAAAATGCTGACGTCACATACTTTAAGTGTCGATTAACCAATCACAAATGAGGTCAATTTGCTCCTCCAATTAAAGTGAGTAACAGTTCAAGGATAATGGTTCCAAAGTCCAACTTTTTTTTACCGGAAGACGTCAATCTCTTTAAGTGACGGCTTCCTGTTTTCGGGTCCAAAGGTCTGTTTTTTGTAGCGTCTGTCTGAGGCCATAACCTATTAAAGATGCTGAAAATAGATCGTTATCTCAGGTTTCTAAACTCAAAATCTACTTTGGACAATGAACTTAACAATATCTAAAAGAAAGTATATTGTAGCTAAAATAAGATATGATACTTAAATACTGGTTTAATTTAGACGTAATAAAACCATATCATTCTTAGGACTCGTGTCCTATAATAATTACTTAATATTTACAGGTTACATACATACACATAATCAATTTGCATTGCAGAAGTCATTTGAATTTTCCCGCCAAAGAATTTACTAGTTCTGAGAGTGTTTGATAAAAGGGTCTTAGCGCCCTGGGAGACTAGTTCTAAAAACGGTGCATGCCGTTACCGTAAGTTACCGCCTTTCGAACTCTATGTAGCATCCCACTGTCGATGCCCACATTATCCACGGAGTAATAATAATGAGACCGATCATGCTGTACAAATTGCCTCGAGTTTTGAGTGCGGTAACTGTACACCCTGTAGGCACACAAGTCCTAAACTTGTCCTATATACGTCTTTCGGCGGACGTCCTGAGGACCTTTTAAAGACATGAAATGATCCAAAGGATGTCTTAAAGACGTCAAATCATATGACATAGAGGTACGTTCTAAGGACTTCTTTAGGACGTCTCGGTGCCCAATGGGCATTTACTGCCAAGGTTGAATGTTTTAAGCCAACACTGAAATCTAAGCAGGTATGCGCACTGTGATCTGCTATCTCCTTTTCTCTTGCGATAAGTGTCAATATTGTCAATCGAGTTAGTCGAAATACGTGCTTATTTATTTCTGAGTTTTTGTACAGATATAAAAAATTGCGACCTGGAAATTATGAGTAAAACTTTTACAAACAATTGATATAACCTCAATTTTAGTCGTTTTCAAGGTTATCAAGTACTGGCACTCACTCGCACAATTCTCGTGAGAGAAAAGGAGATAACAGATCACAGTGCGCATGCACGCTTAAATTTGGGCGTTGACTTCAAAAGTCTGTGGGTACCTTATCACGGAGACCTGTTTTGAATTGATCGTTGCATTAATTTGACACATCGAGTTCGTATCGAAGTTATAAAACAATTAAATTTTCCATAAACCAACAGGGTAGCTAGAAATGAATCCTACCATATGAAAAATATTGATTCCACGAGTAACTCAAAACAGGCCTCCGTGAAAAGGTACCCTAATTTTGGGAGTAAATGTACAGTTACCGCAATCAGAACGTATTTAAGGAGATCGGTATCATTATTACTCTGTAGTTATATCCAAGGCGCTGCTTTAGTTTTGCTCTCCATTGTAACTCAACGCAGATTCGTTAAAAGTAGGTTCGCCTGCTACCATTGGGTGCGTTCCAGCCGACCACCCGGGTGAAGTAAAGAAGTGGGCGGAGTTTACTAGGGTGAAGTGGAAGGAGAATGGTAGAATGAACGGTTTCGAGTGTGCGACGGGTGTATGTTTGGTGAAAGATAGTTGAGGTTACGTTACACAAAAGTTTAAAAAATGCAAGAACAGGATAAGAAGATTTTAATTGCTGCCTCAGTAATGAGGTCATTGTTATTACAAACAGTGATGTGTTCAATAATAGCGGAAAGTGATGAAGATACTAAACCTTAGATGATAAAGATACTAAACTTTAGTCTACTACTAAACTTGCGATTCCCGCCACTTCTACCCGCCAATTCCACTGTTCACTAATTTCCACCAACCTAGTTTTAGTGGGTGAAATAGTCACCCGTCGAGTGACCCCCACTCTTCACCCAAGTAATCACTGAACGGTTCATCCGAGTGAACCCCAACATTCACCCAACATCGTGGAACAGCTCGGAGTGCACCCGGTTGATCCCCTGGAATGCACCCATTGAGTGGTGGAAACCACTACCGCTACACTATTTCAAATTTAAAATTATAACCCCATTTTGAGACTCACTGAATCATAAAATTTATTCAACAGTTATTGTTTTTAGTTGTCTCCCATAAATGCAATCATTAATCGCGAAACACGCCGCGTCACAAGTTTGCAGTTATTTGAATCTTTTATTTAATTTGAATCACAAAAGTTTATAAGTTTAAAATTACAAAGTTCAAAGTTCTTTTTAACGGTTCTTGAGATGAAACTGCGAAATCTTAGTTGTGCGTGCTCTTTTATAAACTACGATTTGGAGGAGACTTTACCACTACTCCTAGGCCAAGAACCAATCACATTATTAACATCACGGAATTTTCCTCTTAATTATCCAATAACAAAATAGGTACATTTCTATGTCTATCGGAAATTAATCAGAAAATGAGTCATTTCATTATGTACATTTTGAAACACACAACTTTACTTCAGTATCGAGGGAGAGAGTATTACATTACCTTGTGTATTACGCATTTAAACTTGCCCTGTCGAAAATTTAGACGATTTCTAGATAAAATTGTCTAGGAGCACATCATATAGAATTGACCCCATTTTAGATGATACTAGAGGAATGCTAGACTCAAAAGGGTCGCAACTAAAAATCAATAGATGCAACTAGATGAACTCTAGACGAACCCTAGGCAAGGCAAATAGCATAAAATTTCCCTAGACGTTCGCGAGACGAGCTGAGCCTAGAAAGTATCCAGAAATAATCTAGATTTCCGGCAGGATGTGATAACTCATAAGAAAATAAAATTGAATCTGGAGAGATTTTATCCTGTGTTATTTATTACTTATATGAATGCAATGTCAAACTTGATGATTTCAATAAAAATATCTTTTTATCTCTTTATCAAAAGATGATTTCGAAAAAGTCCTTCAGCATCATAATTAAAATTAAAACAGTTAATATTTTCTAAGAAAAAGAAATGCTGTTTCCTCCTAAATCAAGTGGTAGACACGTTAATAGTAATATTCTTCTAAAAAAATGTTTAAGAAACTCTTAATTATTAGTGTTTAGTAACGAAAATGACCAAACCATTGAAAAAATGGTACTGTTCCTTGGAAAAAAATTATTTTCCCCACAATATCATCTTGCAAATAAATTAAGCGTAATATTGTAAGAAAAATTTAATGATAATCTGTGAATTTAATTATAATTATTAAATAAATATTTCAATATATCTCTGCAAACTATTGATCATTAATAATTTATTTAAAAAAATATTAAACCCCAAAAAACAGTTTCTTGAAAAAAACGGAAAATTTTGTAACACTTTTCGTTCAAGCAATTAATTTTCAACCCAAAAACTAGTATTTTTATGAAGTAGTTGATCTTTTAATCCCAGACGTGAATTGTGTACTAAAAAAACAATTTCCTAAAAAATATTAACATATTTTCTACAAGAAGGTTAATTTTCCAAGAAATACTAAACTTTTGGACAAAAAGAAGAATTATCAGCTGAATTAATAAAATGTTTACTTTAAAAAATTAATTGTTATCAAGCAAATTCATTTTTAATACAATAGATTAATTTAGAAAAATAGTTCACATATGAAACAAAAAGTCTATTACACAGGCCCACAAAAAAAAACAAAAGTGTTTGTGCAATTGACCAGACCTATATCTTCTTATGTATGATTCGACGCTGAATCCGAATTTGCAATAAAAAAGTAGGGTCCAGCTACTTTTTTATGGGATTTTGCTCGAAAAACATCTTTTTTTACGGTTTTTTCATGGTTTTTTTTTAAATAAAAAAAAATAAAGAAAATTTTTATTTTTTTGACTTTCAGAATCGAATTCTACGGGAAAAAATACATCGAAAACCATGTTTTGATTTTTTTTTTTACAAAAATTTCAACCCACCATACGGCGATGAAAAGGCAGAAAATCGCGAAAAGTGAAAATTTGCTTCAAATTTGATCAAATTACATTAAAATCAAGTTTTACGATTTTAAACCGATTTATAAACATTGAAAATACTTTACTGGGGGTTTTTGAGGTCGATGATCACGAATTTTAAGTCATTTTTTTCAAAAAACAACTCCTAGTCGGCGTAAGTGGACAATAAACGTGATAAATTGATATTTTTTTCAAAAAATCGATGTTTTGGATACTGTTCTGGAGGTTTTCCACTATATGAATCACAAAACTAGAACTAACTGCGATAGTGAGATGTTGGATATTAGATATTGGCGATACCTATTTTTATTTTTGTCTTCCAAAAAAATATTTTAAATAAAGTTTTAAAGTGTTTTACGCTTACGCACACGTTTCTCGACAAATGACCGGCTTAAAGGATTT
>NC_046665.1:15832059-15833008 GCF_010883055.1 Belonocnema kinseyi | reverse complement strand
TTTAATGTCATTTTAATCAAATTTGAAGCAAATTTTCACTTTTCGCGATTTTCTGCCTTTTCATCGCCGTATGGTGGGTTGACATTTTTGTAAAAAAAAAAAATCAAAACATGGTTTTCGATTTATTTTTTCCCGTAGAATTTGATTCTGAAGTCAAAAAAATAAAATTTTTCTTTATTTTTTTTTTATTTAAAAAAAAAACCATGAAAAACCCGTAAAAATGAGGTTTTTCGAGCAAAACCCCATAAAAAAGTAGCTGGACCCTACTTTTTTATTGCAAATTCGGATTCAGCGTCGAAAAATACATAAGAATATATAGGTCTGGTCAATTGCACAGAAACTTTTGTTTTTTTTGTGGGCCTGTGTTATTAAGCCAAATAATTGAATTTCAAACTGAAAAAAATAATACTTTCCAAGATAATAGTTAATTTTTTTATAAAATAGGTGTATTTTGAACGGACATAATTAAGTTTCCAGTAAAAAATTGATTTTTAACTAAATAGTATAATGTTAAAGAAAAAAAAACTATAAATTTGAAAGAATTTGGTTGACTTTTTCATCTATCTTTTCTTTAATTATTATTTCTTATCTCCAACCAGCCGCAAAGGGAGGTAGTTTTGAAGTCTGGTTTTGTAATTGTGAATCTTTTTCATGCTCACTTAACATATAATTATTCAGGAAAAAATATATTACTGTTCAGTCTTAAATGGAAAGTAATAACATTTCGAACCGAGGAGATAAAATTTGAACTGGAGATGAATTTTTTTTAAAAGTTTATGAATTTTTAACAAAATATATAAATAGATTAATTACAGATCATATGTAAAATAAATGTTAAAAGTAAAGTTCAAGTAAAGCTCACAAATAATATGACGTATTTAACTATATAGCGTGTGACACAGTACCATCTAATGAAATGTATATTCTGCTTAGTGGCGGATCCAGGGGA
>NC_046665.1:15830330-15832049 GCF_010883055.1 Belonocnema kinseyi | reverse complement strand
TTTTTCTGGGTTCGCCCCCGATTCTGCTATCTGAGCGCCCCGAACAAAGAAACTCTTCTCCTCCTCCTTAAAATTTTAGCCTATGGATCTGGGGAACAATTCAGACACGAATAACATATCTATGATACGAGTAAGCGCTCTATGCGAAGCTCGCATAGAGCTTCCTCGCTCGTAACGCTGAGAAAATATAAACAGGAGAAGAGATGGCGAGGAGCAGGGTTTCCGCTCTTCACGCATTTCGCTCTCAGCCCTGCCTATACGACACTCAGCGTGATGCGATGGTCATATAATAGTCCCATTATATTCTTCGCGTACCGGGCAGCCAGGGGTACGGCACTCAGGGTAAATGATGGGGGTAAATCAGACTCGGACAAGCGCGCCCTCGTGGATATCCTCTTAACTAAATGTTGAATGAAATTGATCAACCTAAGCTACTCCGGCTACGAAAAGTTTCATAACCCTGAGCGTATTTAAAAAATACTTCATTTGTTAAAAAGTTAATTATTAAATGTTAAAGAAATGGTATAAACTGAGAAATACTTAATTGCGCAAAGTTTAAATTAGGAAAACTTGCTATTCGTTTTTTTTTCACATTAACCTCGTTCGTTGCTAGAGTGGCAAACAAAGGCAACTGTTGCACATGAGTAGTGATTCACTCGACTCTCGCGCGCCTCTCTCGGATCTCATCTGAAGTTCTACCGCCCCGTCCCGCATTCCCCTATATGTTTCTCAAAAATATGGCTGAGTGCCGTACCCTTGCCGGGAAACTGTGTAGGGGAAAATGCCAAATCTTTAAAACATGTACATGGGGACTGAGAGGCATCGAGGGGTGCGTAAGTAGTTCTGCCCATCGCAGATGGCACAAGTTGGTGTAAAAAGCGCGTGTGCGAAACATTGTTTTGTTATTTGTTGTTGTCACGTGTTTTCTGGTACTGTCACTGCAAAATGATGCACATGTGACTCAAAGACTTTGTCTACTGAAAATATAAAACTAAAAGCAGAATAAAGTAAATGAGAAACGTAAAATAGGAAATAAAATACTAATTATATTTAATTTCTTATTTTGCGTTTTTTGTTTCCTCAATTTTGTTTTTATTTATAATTTTTTCTTAAATTATTTTACTAGTCAACCCATGTAAGAAAGGGGCATACACATTTATAGCGACCAACACATGTACGCTTCTGTAGTTCTCCTACCCATCACAGAAAGCGCTGAATTTCGCCATTTATTTCCCACATCAGAGATGAGGTGGGAGATTGCCGATCTCAAGTATTTAATTTTGAACGATTTGCGCCAGCGCCACCTATTAACCTGAGGCTTTTGCGAACTAAAATAAAGCGCCCCCAATTACTCAGGCCAGTTTACAAACTGAAATAGATGATAGACGGTCCTACTTGAGCGGTCAAAGAGGCAGGGCCGTATTTATCCTTCTTGCCGCTCCTGGGCAGTAGTGAACTTGCCCCCCCCCCCACATTTTTTATTTTGGCTCCGAATTTTGTTGATAAAAACCAATGCGAACAATATCGCTTGTTGTTTAACTTTTGCTTCAAAATATTTTCAGTAGTCATAACAAAATGCGTAAAAGTGAACAAACTCATCGTCCAATGAAGATTCAGAGTCCGAGTGATAGATTTCTCTGAGTAATTTTGATTTCGCACGAATTTCACTTGATTCCAGCTTATCAAATTGAGTGATAATGGCAAAGTTTTCGTAAATAA
>NC_046665.1:15827745-15830230 GCF_010883055.1 Belonocnema kinseyi | reverse complement strand
AGTAGCGGATATTTGGAGTGCTTTTCGTTCAAAACTATCAAATTCATTCCGAGTGTAAGCAACCATTTTTATGAGCCCACGGTACTGACCGATAACCTCAGCTATGCTAATGTCAACTTTTTGCAGTTTCTGATTGACACCGTTGATTCTTGAAAGCAAAAAAGACCACAAAACCAGCATAAAAGCAACCTCCAGTTTTTCCAATTGTTCACGAATGCCTTTAGCTTCCTGTTTGGTGATTGCATTTTCCGTATCAGTTTTTTCTATCGTTTTTAAAATCTCAACTATGTCTTGAAAATATTGATTCAAAACCTCAACTGCGTCATCACGAGCAGACCATCTAGTAGTGGACAAAGATGCTAATGTGATTGATTTAGTTTTTTCAGTGGATCTTAAAATTTCCCATCGATGTGTAGACGCTGTGAAGAAATTGTACAAGGTTTGAAGCAAGTTAAAAAATAAAACTGCTTCTGAACAACTTTCCACTGCATGAACTCCTACCAAATTCAAAGAGTGAGCACCACATGGAGCATAAATAGCTAAACCATTGATTTCGCGAACTCGCGCTTGTAAACCCTTGTACATGCCTGAACAATTGCTGGCGTTATCGTAAGATTGACCTCTGCAGTCAATAACTTTCAGGCCGAAAGCCTCCAAAGTAGAAACCACTGCATCTGCCAATTCATGCCCCTTATGCCCGGGATTCTTAACGAATAACAAAAAACGTTTTACCGGATCACCATCGTCAGTGACATATCTAATTACGAAGGCAAGTTGGTCTACGTGTGATACATCAGGTGTTGAATCTACTATTATTGAATAATATTTCGCTTTTTTAATTTCTTCAATTATAGTTTTTGACAACGCTTCCGCCATCAACGCAAGAAATTCTTCATACGTTGCTTTAGTTAAATAACTAGTTCTACCAGAGCCCTTGTTGCCAAACATCCTGATGTGATCCTTCATAAAAGGATCAAGTTCCGCGAGAAATTCGATCAGCATTAGAAAGTTGCCATTATCTGGTGAGCCTAATGTTTCATCGCTACCCCTAAACGCAAGACCACGCGAAGCTAAAGTTTTTGTAGCTGAAACAACTCTACGTAAAACACTTTTCCAATAGGAAATCTCCCCCTCAAGTTGAGAGGTTAAATTGCCATCGATTCTGTTTTGAGTGTTAGCTAATTGCTTTAGCTTCAAGACATTTTCTGTATGGCAGTGAGAATTTTCATGATCAGAAACACTAGAACCCGCGTGTTTCCAGTCATTGAAACCGTTCCTTCCATTAAAAGAACAATCAAGATCAAATAGAAGGCATGGTACACAAAAAACGGTACCTTGCGATTCTGAAAAAACGAGCCAAGAGCGAGATATTTCTTCTCCATTGCGAAGTTTCCATGTGAATAATCCTCGCGATAGATATCTTGAGACTCCATCATATTTTCTTTTTGAACTCTCAAAATTGAGGTTCATATTTTGTTTCCATCCATGTACAGCTACATGATCTCGAACGAAATCACTTACCACCCATTTGGCTGGATCGTCACTTAAGATAATTTCGTTGAGAGGGATGCTATCTTTTTTTTCAGATGTAGTGTTCCGAGTTTTTTCATAATAGGAAGCATGTTTTGATGTATTATCGTTCAGAATGACGTCATCATCTGAAACCAAATATGGATATTTTTAACAATTCGATTAATGTCACAGATGTCATCAAACATATCCAGTATTCCACCCAGAGATAAATAATGTTTCAACTCAATAATGTATATAATAATAATAATTTTTTTCTGCATAAAATTCCATTGTTCGAAAAGTATTTCAAGTTTTTCACGATTAAAAAAAACCTAATAAATCTATTGTAAAAATATTCAAACATGAATTTTAGGTTTTTTCTATGATTTTCTTAAAGGTTATACAAATCAATATATGTTTTCCGTGTATCTCCTTTTTGTTGAGAACATGAATTAAAAGCAATATCAGTAAATTTATATCAACTGATGTAATATCTGCTTTTATTAAAATGTACAAATTATCATCAGAAAAATATGAAATATATACCTGCTACTGAATCTTGTAACGATTCGTTACTATCTCGGTATTTCTCAGTTGTTTCTGAATTGTTTTCTGTCAAATTTTCGCACACGTTATCGCGCTCTGTAAATATTCGAAATAATAATTTTTGACATAAGCCCGAAAATAGGAATTACACATGGACAGAAAAACTTATTCAAACATTTTCACTATTACTCTACATTAAACAGGTGTAACTTTTACCTCGTTCTACTGAATTATATTCCCGATTATAACTCGATCGTTCTCCTTTGTTTTCAGTCGATTTTGAACAGTCATTCAATGAATTTCGACGCAATTCATTGGAATCTGCAAACATAACCTCATAATTAAATTGTAAACAATATATATTTAATAATACATTAATTAAAGTTAGTAATTTTACGCACACAAAACATAGGAATTATACATTTAA
>NC_046665.1:15823362-15827645 GCF_010883055.1 Belonocnema kinseyi | reverse complement strand
AGGGAGCTCTTCTTAATATTTTGACACCAAAATCATGTCGATACACCTTACCGACTGCGAGTAAAGCCACCCACGCTTTAACTTGACAGACTGTAATTGACATTGTATTCGATATCTCACAAAATACTATCATGATCATTTCTCGAACAAATTTTTTCATAGTTTTTGTAATTTTCTGCGCATATAAATAATGTAAATGAGTATTATTAGTTATTTAAGAAAATATCTCTTATTAATCACAATTAATTAAGGCTCCAATAAAAGCGCAATAAAAAAATGTCAAAATCTAGTATCTGTAGATTTTCCAGTCTTACCTTTCAGAACTATTCTGAATCAGCAAAAAAATCACAGGAACATTGGACTCTTTTGGGCATGATAGAGTTAGCTGATAAGTTTGACTGGTTGTATCTCTTTAAAAAAATGTATGCTCATCTTGAAATTTTTTCTATTTTCAAGTATCACGACAAGCTATTCTTTCAACCAATTTGGTATCAAATTCATGAGGTCGAGTGAAGGGGCGAAGTTTTGGGTCGCTCTTTTCAATTAAGTAATTTTATTTTATGATCAAATGCTTAAACTGTTTCTAAACATTATTGATTAAAAAGAAAATTTTAGTTGCAAATGGGTTTCCTAATATTATAAGGAATAACTCTGTTCTTAAAATTTTGCTATCGCAGTACACAATTTGTAAACTTTTTCAAACTTTGAAAGAGGTGAGAAAAATGAAATAGATAATGGACAAAAGACTTAGAATATCTTAATTTTTTAAATAATTGAATTTTGATTTTTGAACACACGAAACAAAATCTAGAAGATTTTAGGACAATTAAAAAATTTTTTAGGAAATCTGAATGATTTGAAAAGATATTTTGAAGGTGTAGAAGTTTTGTAAAAGTGTTAAAGTAATTTAAAATTTGAAATTTTTTAGACAATTTAAAATTTTCTATACATTTTTAAAACAATGTTTAACAATTTTATAAAATGTTGAGTATTTCGAAAAAAATGTTAGAAGCTATTTAAGAATTTTGAAAGGATGACTTTTTTTGTCAAGATTCGTCTGAAAGTTTCTAAAAATCTCTAAGTTTTGAAGGTCATTGTAAAAATGTAATTTTTTATTATAAAAATTATTTTATTATTTTGTGTATCCTGCAAAATAAAAAAATGCATGAAAATTTTCTGCATTTTTTTCTAATTTAATCATTTTAAATTGCCTGAAATATATGAAATATTATATCGAATTATATGAATTTAGGAAATATTGTATATATAAATTTAAAAAAATCAAACAATCACTGCGTGGTCATACTATCAGCAACCGTCATCTAAAAATGACACCAGCTTCCAGAATATACGTGATAAATCACACCTATGGCCACGTCTCACGACCGTGAACTGGGTGGTATGTATTATTTATTTTTTCAGAAATTTTTGAGTGTTGATACTTTTGTTTTACCGGATTCTTGAGACGACGCAATTTTTATATGTTTTAAATATTTTCAAAATATTTTATCATTTTCTTTAAAAATTATTTTTTCAAAATAAAAAAAATGTTAACTTTCCCCCGAATCTTAACCAAAAATTTCTTATTTCTTTAAACCTTTACAAATTTACAAATGTTTCAAAATGATGTTTTTAATCAATTCTAATTTTTCCTATTTTTTCTTAATTGTGCAAAATTATAAAAATTAACTTAAAATTTTCCAGAGTTTTTTTTACAATTTTTTTTAATGTTTTAAAAAGTTGTAGAATATTCGCTCAAAATTATTTGTTGATAAATTTGACCATTTTCTTCAAAAATCTTGAAATCTTTTTAAATATTCTCTTTAAATTAACTTTAAAAATAAAAAATTGTAAATTTTCTAAGGAAACTTAAGAAAACATTTTTATCCTCTTCAAATTTTTCAAAATTCGTAACAAGCTTTTTCTTTCGAAATCTTAAAAAATCTATATTTCGCATAACACTTGTCGGCCTCATAGCAAATAACAAACTGAAAACATCTACTAAAATCATATTCATGCAGAATGCAATCATTCAGGTTTTCGAACAAATTTAAAATCTTTCTGACTATTTTGAAAGGTACTGAAAGAATATTCTTCAGATTCATATAAAAATTTAAAAGGATTTTTTATTTTTACAAATAAATTGTTATAGAGAAAATTGGAAAAGATTTCGAAAAATGCTGGGAAAAAATCCAAAATATCTTCGGCTCTTTTTTAAGACTTAAAACTTTAAAGAAAAATTTGGGCGATGAAGAATAAACATTCTATAAAAAAAGAATTCTCAACTATGAAGATTAATTTCAAACCAATAAAAAAATAAATAGAACAATTAAAATTTTACTTGTTGAATACTTTAATTTTCAATCCAAAATTTTAAATGAAAAAATTAATTTTTACCCAAATATTTGAATTTTCAATAAAGAAAGGGATTTTCATACAAGCTTTATTGTCTACCAAAAAACAACGAATTAAAAAAATTTTCAATTTAAAAAAAATTTTTTTAAAAATTAAAATTAGTTTTTTTAATACTGACACAATTTTACTAATGCTTATATTCGTGAAATTTTAAATTCAATAACCTTAGAAACTATCAGGAATCTTATTGTTCCGGACTTTTTTAATTTGAGAATTTCCAATTGTCTGTGTAAAAGAAATAATTAACTTACGTTATGTCCCATTTGTTTTCTAAATCAACATTCATACCTTTCGTAACATAAAAGTTATGAATAGCCTTTCGTCTGAACTGTACTTCAATCATTTTTCCAATTTCACTACACAAAAAAAACTTTAAGCAAATTATATAAAAAACTCGGGTTTAAAAGATTTTGAATTACATGCTTAGAAACTTTTTTTAAACTTTGAAAGGTTTCAAGAGAATGAAAGAAAATTCTTAAGATTAATACGGAAATCTAAAAAGATTTTTTTATATTAATTTGTTGATAAAATTTAAAAAGATATTAAAATTTTTGTAAACATTTCTATAAAATCCCCGAATGAAATTTGGAATATTTTAGGATTAGTTTAAATTTTTTTTTAAATTCAAGAAAAATTCGCCTCCGTTTTAGACATAGTTCAATTTTCAACCCAAACACAGCGGATTTAAAAAAGTTTAATTTTCATTAAAAAGAAGAATTTCTAACCTAGAAAATTAATTTTCTGATAAAAAACAACAAACTAGAAAACAAAAATCTTAAAATTGTCAACCAAATAGTTGAATTTGTCACTGAAAAAGATCAATTTTGAAGCATAAATAAAATAGTTAAATTTTCAATTCAAAATCAACAAATTTCCAAGAAGAGTTAAATTTTTAATGAAAAAGATGATTTTTTAACCGAGAAGATAAAATTTCTACCAATAAACAATGAATTCAAAAATTATATAGTAATCTTTAAAAACCAAAAAAGTATTAATGTTCAATGAAAATGTTTGTTATTTTCCACCATTTTTTATTTTTTTTTTTTTTCATCGTTATGCACTAAAAGAATGATTAAAATTTTCATTAATAGGCTCTTAAATTAATCTTTGAATACCAAAAGAACAGATATTTTTCGAAGCGTTTAATTGTGCATAATTTTTAAAATTCCCTCAAGATCTTTCAGATTCTTTTATGTAAACTTTTTAATCAAAGCATTCCAAATTCACCTAGCCAGTTTAAGATCTAGAATATAGACCATATATGCGAAATAACCCACTCTGATCTTCTCTACCGATATTGTCAAACTGGAAAAATGCCGCCCTCTTTGCAGGGCCGGTTTACGCATGGGCATTTATGGGCAACTGCCCAGGGCTGCAAATTTTTGGAAGGAGTGGGGGGGGGCAAATTGTGGGAAAAATATTGGCAATGTCTTGGTAATTTAAAATTTTGTTGCAAATATGTCATTCTAATCTCAGAACAGCAAAAGCTAAATCAATTATGCATTTTTTTTAATTTAGACTGCTTACCTGATAGTACAATTTTACAGTATGATCCATTCAAAAAATGTTGTCAGCTAACTCAGTATCCCTTTATTTATGCATTGCGCAGTAGAAATTCAAACTTTCGGCGCCACTGGCAGCCATATTGTTTGAATGATTATCCCATCTTGCACAGTACTGCCAACTATCACATAATGTAATGTGATTTACCTTACTTACGTGAACTGAACAGTGTTTTTCGTTACGTACAATCGCCTCGTGGTGTAAATTTCGGAAAAACAGTGTTTATTAATCAGAACAGGAAAATATGACGCATTGAAATGAATGATTATCGAAAAAAATTGAGCGGCGCTGCATATAAAAAGCGA
>NC_046665.1:15820019-15823262 GCF_010883055.1 Belonocnema kinseyi | reverse complement strand
GTGCCATTCAGCTTTCGGCACGGTTTTCACACCTCCGCTTGGGGGTTAATTTCTTCGGGACCACCCCTGGACAATTGTCCGCGACTGCCTATTTATTTTTGTCACCATATTCAGCAGAAACCATTGGTATATGGACCCTCTATCCGCAACCCGAGGACGCGTTCGGTGGCTTTGTCATAGGCCCTTCGGTTTGATTCTAGAGGAATCAAAACCGAACATATTTTTAATTATTCAAAAATTTGTCATGAGGACAACCGCAGGGTTTCGCCGGGAGTGGGTGCTAATCTGGAAAATTGCACCCGCTCCCAGCGAAATCGCGGTAAAATTTCAGTCACAACCACGTCTCACGACCGTGAGATAGGTGGTTACAGTCTGTAAAGGAATCAGTACGACGATCCAGCAAAAGCCTCGTGCACCCTAAGAACACGGAGCGAGCCGAGGACTACCGCCTTCTGCATTTTTTTCGCAAGTGTTTTAGCATATTGTTGATACGTAGGGATGCTTTTTAGGCCATTAGAAAGTGAGAGCTTGGCACCTTCAAGAGCGCCGATGATAAGGACGATTAGTTTAACAGAATATACCGGGTATAATCGTTGCAACTCCCTTATTAGATCTCGATACCTCTCGTTCTTTTCATTCTCCTTGGTTATGATGTTTTTGTCAGCTGGTGCCGAAAATTCGATAACGAACATGGTTAGCTTCTCGAAGTCAAGAATAACCATATCAGGCCTCGAGTGAGCAACAGAAACAATTGTCGAGAATGTAAAGTTCCAGTATATGCGGCACTTCCCATGCTCGACAATTGACTCGATTTCCCTAGGAACATTTAGAGGAGCGATATTAAGGTTAATGCTGTAAGAGTGACAGAGATGGTAATAAAACACTCTTAGTGCCGCATTGTGCATTTGAATGAAGGTCATTCCCGCGTGAGTTGGACAACTAGATAGTATGTGAGCTAAATGCTCGGGGTGTGCATGGCACGCCCTGCAGCTATCATCAGGAATGCCTTGGCTCAAAATGTGGCGACGGTATGTTAAGGTGGAAATGACACCGTCTTGGCATGCAAAAATGAAACCCTATGTACCAGACTTCAATCCGGGCGATTTAAGGAAAGCAAACGTTAGCTCACAAGACATTGACTGATCCTTCACATTTCTGTGGAAGAAACCGTGCATCCTCTTATCGATGAGCTGTTCACGAAAGTTTTTCTCTCGTACTTTCTTAATCCGGGCTTTCAGGAGTGAGTACGCGATATAGATAAGATTTGATGCATTTTTCTCACCCCTAATACTGAAGTCAAGTCCGAGTGTTTCAGCAGCCTCCACCGCTGCTTTGTACAGAAACGCTCCTTTGCCCACTTCTTCGTGATTCTTGACCATTTTAAGAAGAGGGTCTCTTCCATTTGCAACTCTATGTGCCGTACCCAAAATAATCCCGTTGTGAAGACATTCAAGACTCAATATTCCGCGACCACCTTGACAGCGTGAGATGTACAGTCGCGAAACGGAAGACTTTAGATGCATGCTTTTGTTCATGTGCATAACCTTTCTTGTCTCGATATCAAGGGATCTGAGCTCGTTCTTCGTCCATGGAACTACTCCAAATGAATAGAGTACTGCCGGGACGGCAAGCATGTTCATTGCAGATACTTTGTTCCTCGCCGACAGTTCAGAAAACCAAATCCGTTGGATGAGACGTTTGTATCTGCTTCGGAGAGTATCCTTTATAGATGTCACATCCTGAATGCGGCTCTGTGGCACGCCCAGGTATGTGTAAGTCAAATTCTATTCCAATATCCTTAGTATATCGTTCGACAATCCCTAGAGCTAGATGTAGTTGCTCTTTGTTTTTAGCGTGGATCTTAAGATCGTCCATGTGAAATACATGAGTGACCTTGTACTTTCGATCTGCAGGTTTGCCGCACAAGTACCCGTCGGAATGGCGAGGTCGTAGAGACAGTGGCAATAATGTAAGGCAAAAGAGGAGTGGGCTTATGGTGTCGCCCTGAAAGACACCTCTCTGAAAGATGACCTTGTTAGTTACCACACGATTTTTTTCAGATGAGATAGTAAATCTGGTTTTCCAAAGCGGCTTCAATCTCTCTGTGCACCTAACTATTTGCGGATGAACATTTAAGATTTCTAAAAGACAGATGATAAGTCTATGGGAGGTCGAATCGAAAGCTTTCCGATAATCATTTCAGGCCATCGATAGGTCACGCTGGTAAAATGCTGCATCTTTGCAAACACATCTATCGATGAGCAGGTTCTCCCGACATCCGTCTACGCCTTTCTTTGAACCTCGTTGTTCATACATTTCTTGCCACACAGGTTCAATTGTCCGAACAATCCTATTACCGTGGCGGTAAAATTCCTGCCAGATGTGATATAGTCAATCACACATTGAATGCGGGACGCGTACTGTCTTGCACAGCCTATCTTTATGGCAGGTTGATGCATTCGTCTTTTGGTCTTATGATCAGCCGTTGCTTTTGTTTTACGGTTGGCATCGGTCTTGGTGTTGATGTTTCTCTGGGTCGTAAAGCATCGTTCTTCCTCTATTGGATGCCTGCTCGCGGTTGGTCTTAGTGTCGCCTTTCTTTCTCTGTTGCCGGCTTCTTCTAGCTGTGGTAGAGTAGGCGTTCTGCTTACATAGCCCCTTTTTCGCAGTAGTTCAGTATGGTTTCGCAGACGTTGCTGCGATAAGTGCGATAGCTCCGGGTGTTTCTCGCACCTCCGAGCATGCAGCCGTGCCATGCAACCCCGCTCAGGGGCCACACTCTCATCGTAGCACTCTAGCAAGTCATGATTTAGTCGCTGCATCCACCCAAAGGTCGCGAGATGCCGCCGATCTATCGCAATGAATCCATTTTCATTGGCTTCCCCAGCTCAAGATTGGTCGACATTGATGGCCGAGCCATTGTCGGGAGCCCTGCGCGTTCTGTTGTTATGAACCGCACTTACTACAACTATGTTTGGTGTTTTCATTGTTGTTCCCACGACAAGCTAGGGAAAGGGCTTCGTCCATCCTTGTAGAGCCCCGCATGTAAGGATAAGGCTGCGTACTCTGAGAGGTCGCCTGGTATCCCAGAGTCACCGTTCTAGATACCTCACCCAGGTGCCATTCAGCTTTCGGCACGGGTTTCACACCTCCGCTTGGAGGTTAATTCCTTCGGGACCACCCCTGGACAATTGTCCGCGACTGCCTATTTATTTTTGTAACCATATTCAGCAGAAACCCTTG
>NC_046665.1:15817699-15819919 GCF_010883055.1 Belonocnema kinseyi | reverse complement strand
ATGAAAGAGGGAGCTCTTCTTAATATTTTGACACCAAAATCATGTCGATACACCTTACCGACTGCGAGTAAAGCCACCCACGCTTTAACTTGACAGGCTGTACTAACTTTCATTCGTCAGGTGAACGAAATATAACCTATGGTCACTTTCATATTTCCTCTACTTTAAAGTATTAAAAGTATTAAAGTATTAAAGTATGGAAGCAAATTTACGAGGTCGAGAAAAAAGGCGAAAAAATAGGGTTTTTTGGGTAACTCTTTTCATTTACAAAATTGATGTTGAGGTAAACTCGTAATATTTATTAATAGACTTAATTACATACGGTTAAGTTGAACATTTTTTTTTCGAATGACTAGGAAAATTCTTAGAAATTGAAAAAATCAACTGCAAGAATAAAAAACGAACATACATATCTTATTTTTTTCATACCTAACTTTGTCTATTAAATCATTAATATCCAGGGGCAAGTTGGGCCTATTTCCCCTGTTAATAACAGCTAATATGCATAAATATATTAAATTGTATGTTCATTTTAAAAGAAATCTCATATTAAATTACTGTAATAAATTGAAAATTCCTTGGAATCTTAAAATTCTCTCAAATTTGTCAAATCCTTTAAAATCTTTTGAAATACCTAGAACTTTTTTTGAAGATTTCTAAAGTACTTTTGAATTTTTTTAAGTAACTATTTTAAAATTGTATTAATTCTTTGAAATTCCTTTAAATTATAAAAACAAATTGAAAATTCCTTGACATCTTTTAAAACATCCTCAAATATTTAAAATCCTTAAAAATGTTTTGAAATATCTGGAAATTTTGTGTAGCTTCAGATTGAAATTTAAAAAAAGAGAAAAGTTCTAAAACATTAAAGATTGAAATGTTTGTAGATTAGAGTTTTGAAAATGGGATCAATGAAAAGTCAAAGCTTTTGAAATCTAATTTTCAAACATTTTTAACTATTCAATAAGAATAATTTTCAACTCGATGGGATTCAAGTCTTCAAATTTTGAATTGTAAACTTAAAAGTTTATTTATAAAAAATTAATAATCATGAATTAATTAAAAGCGTTCAAAATAAAAACTTGCGTTTTTTAATTGGGCAATCTGTTATTTAAAAAAACTGTTATTAAGACAGAGTTTTAAATTTTGAACGCTTCCAATTCATTCATGATTAATAATTTTTTGTAAATAAACTTCTAAGTTTACAATTCAAATTTTGAAGACTTGAATTCCATCGAGTTGCAAATTACTTATATTTCATAGTTAAAAATAAGATTTCGATAGTTTGGAATTTGTATTGATTCCATTTTCAAAACTCTAATCTACAAACATTTCAATATTTACCATTTTGAAATTTTTCTTTTTTCTAAATTTCAATCTGAATCTTTTAAAAATTTCAAAAGATTTTTAAGGATTTTAAATACGTGGGGGTGTTTTAAAAGATGTCAAGGAATTAAAGTAATTTAATATGAGATTTTGAAAGATTTAAAATATTTTAGGATATTTTCAAGGGATTTCAAAAGATTTTAAAGGATTTAGAAAATTTTAGGATGATTAAAAAGATGTCAATGAATTTTCAATTCATTCTTATAATTTAAATGAATTTCAAAGAATTTTAACAATTATAGCAGGGTTGTTTAAAAAAAACTCGAAAGTACCTTATAAATCTTGAAAAGATGTCAAGCTGTTTCAAAATATTTTGAAGGTTACGAAATATTTGAGAGTATTTTAAAAGGTTCCAAGGAATTCTCGATTGATTACAGTAATTTAATATAAGATTTAAAAGGATTTGATATATCTTAGGATATTTTAATAGATTCCAAAGAATTTTCAACTGATTTCAATAATTTAGTATGAGATTTTAAAGGATTTGAAATATTTTAGGGTATTTTTATAATTGCAAGGAATTTTCATTTATGTGAAAGCTTCTAATGTTTCCCCTAAGTGTTTACCTTTTTCTTGCACCTCCTTCTCTATTCCTTTACACATCCCCACACACTTACTTGTTGGCGGGATGGGGGCCTACAGTTTAAGGTAAAGTTTAAGGCAAGCCGACGGAGTGGGTCCAAAGCCTACGCATTAGCCTCCACAACCATTGTCCCACTTTTTTAAATTTATGTATTTTATTCAAAATTTTGTTCTGCATAAAACTAATTGTTTTAGATGAAAGTTCAATTATTTCTATTAAAAAATTGTGAAATAGTCATTAATATTAATGTA
>NC_046665.1:15816103-15817599 GCF_010883055.1 Belonocnema kinseyi | reverse complement strand
AAAGGATACTCTCCGAAGCAGATACAAACGTCTCATCCGACAGATTTGGTCTTCCGAACTGTCGGCGAGGAAAAAAGTATCTGCAACGAACATCCTTGCCGTACCGGTACTATTCTATTCATTTGGAGTAGTTCCATGGACGAAGAACGAGCTCAGATCTCTTGATATCTGGACAAGAAAGGTTATGCACATGAACAAAAGCATGCATCTTAAGTCTTCCGTTCCGCGACTGTACATCTCACGCCGTCAAGGGGGTCGCGGAATATTGAGTCTTGAATGTCTTCACAACAGGATTATTCTGGGTACAGTACATAGAGTTGCAAATGGAAGAGACCCTCTTCTTAAAATAGTCAGGAATCACGAGGAAGTAGGCAAAGGAGCATTTTTGTACAAAGCAGCGGAGGAGGCTGCTGAAAAACTCGAACTAGACTTCAGTATTAGGGGTGAGCAAAATGCATCAAATCTAATCTATCTCGTATACTCACTCCTGAAAGCCCGGATTAAGAAAGCACAAGAGAAAAACTTTCGTGAACAGCTGCTAGATAAGAGGATGCACGGTGTCTTCCACAGAAATGTGAAGGATCAGTCAATGTCTTGTGAGCTAACGTTTGCTTTCCTTAAATCGCCCGGATTGAAGTCTGGTACATAGGGTTTCATTTTTGCATGCCAGGACGGTGTCATTTCCACCTTAACATACCGTCGCCACATTTTGAGCCTAGACATTCCCGATGATAGCTGCAGGGCGTGCCATGCACAGCCCGAGCATTTAGCTCACATACTATCTAGTTGTCCAACACACGCGGGAACGACCTAAATTCAAAGGCACAATGCGGCACTAAGAGTACTTTATTAGCATCTCTGTCACTCCTACGGCATTCACCTTAATATCGCTCCTCTAAATGCTTCTAGGGAAATTGAGTCTATTGTCGAGAATGGGAAGTGCCGTATATACTGGAACTTTATATTCTCGACAATTGTTTCTGTTGCTCACTCGAGGCCTGACATGGTTCTTCTTGACTTCGAGAAGCGAACCATGTTCGTTATCGAATTTTCAGCACCAGCTGACAATAACATCGTAGCCAAGGAGAATGAAAAGAAAGAGAGGTATCGAGACCTTATAAGGGAGTTGCAACGATTGTACCCGGAATATTCTGTTAAACTGATCGTCCTTATCATCAGCGCTCTTGGAGGTGCCAAGCTTTCACTTGCTAATAGTCTAAAAAGCATCCCTGCGTGTCAACAATATGCTAGAACACTTGCGGGAAATATGCAGAAGGTGGTTGTCCTTGGTTCGCTCCGTGGTCTTAGGGTCCACGAGGCTTTAGCTGGATCGTCGTGTTGATTCCTTTACAGACTATAACCACCTATCTCACGGTTGTGTGACGTGGTTATGGCTGAAATTTCACCGCTATTTTGCTGGAAGCGGGTGCAATTTTTCAGATTAGCACCCGCTCCCGGCGAAATCCTGCGTTTGTCCTTATGAAAAATTTTTAATT
>NC_046665.1:15801321-15816003 GCF_010883055.1 Belonocnema kinseyi | reverse complement strand
ACGTATCCTCAAAATTAACTCGTGCATGAAGTTAAGAAAAACGTAAAATATTAAAGTCGCCAATTTCTTTCATTTCTTTCTAATGGAGAACGAGATATAAATAGAAGACCACCGAAGTCTTCCAAAACTTTTAGATCGGCAATAAGATATCTTTGTGGTAACTAATTGAGCAGAAACTTAATTGGTAAATCATTTCAGAAATTGCGAACTTTCGTCATTTACCGACGCGCAAGTCGAGCCTTTAGTGGGACTTCAATACCCTGTCGAAAGTTGAAATTCAAACGGACCTCTTTTTCTAACGTCTGGGCATAGAAAGAGAGGTCATTCGATTTTCGACTTCAAAACAGAATCGGAGTCCCGCTGCTGGCAGAAACGGACGTACGTATGTAAGAGGGATTCAAAATCAGTGATATAGACCTTTTCATTTAAGAAAACGACATTGCGCAAGCGCGAAAAATATATAGTACTTCCATGTGAGTTGCAGTCAATTTTTCACTGAAACGTATGTAGGAATTGTAAACATTGACGAAAAAAAAATTATTTCGAACAATTGAAACTTTAAAAACTTCCCAAAAAAGAAATTTCTAATATATGAGGAGAAAATCCATTGAAAAGAAAGAAGGTTGGTGCGTACAAGAAGAGCTGTTTTGGAAAGTGCAAAAGTTATAGTCGGTGCAAGTCCTACTTGGAATGTACTTATTATTTTATTAGGTTTCCAAAACCCTGTTTAATATTTCGAAAGGGTGACATTCCCAAGGGATCATTTAAAAGACATATTAAAAATTGTGCGTAATGTAGTAAAAGTGATATGTGGGTGAGGTTATTTTCGCGCAGAGATCAGAGCTTTTCAAGCATAAAGGATGCAAAGAGGGATTCAAGAAATTCATTATTTTCATGATAAAAATGGTTGATTTATTTAGAAATTTTCAGGATGATCTAAACAGAAGAAATTATAAGGAATTTTAAATGAAAAACATTCATAACAATAAAATTAAAGCAAATACTAAATTGTTTTAAATATTTGAGGATGTTTTAAAAGATGTCAAGGAATTTCCAATTTATTTTCTTAACTCAAAGGAATTTTACAGAAATAAAACATTTTTAGAAGGGTTATTTAAAAAAATTATAAAGTACTTTAGAAATCTTAAAAAAAAGTTCCAGGTATTTCAAAAGATTTTGAAGCATTTTAAAAATTGTAGATAATTTTAAAAGATTCCAAGGAATTTTCAATTGATTATAGAAATTTAATATGAGATTTTAAAGGATTTGGAATATTTCAGTGTATTTTAAAAATGTTAAGATATTTTCAAGATCTTAAAAAGTTTCAAGAGATTTCAAAACATTTTTAAGGATTTGAAATATTTCAGGATGTTTTAAAAGATGTTACGGAATTTTCCATTTCTTTTGATAATTTAATAGAATTTTTAAGAATTGAAAAAATTTCAGAAGGGTTATTTTAAAAAATTCCAAAGTACTTCTTCTTCATTCATAATGGGTCGCTAAGGGTTTATATGGCTTCCTTTCCTTACAATCTTTCCGCTTATGTCTATATTTCTGTTACAATCTTATCCGTTCTATATATACAATTATTTACAACTGATAAAAAGAGATATTTCGGGTTTCACTCGTGTGAAAAACTACGAATTGTTTGCCGACGTTTCGTGAACATTACAGTTCACATCTTCAGGGCTGACCTGAAACTGAGGTATCAGGTCATGTTGTTCTTAGGTATACTCTCTACAATGCCTGTGATTGGCCAGAGCGCCCCACTGTGGGGATTGGTCGAACTTGATTTTACTGTAGCTCCATCGAAAATCCCAAAAGAATAAATAATCAGCAATTTAGAATCCGCAATATATACCCTCCATCCGAAAAATCGAATGACATACGACGTACGACGGCCAACGTTTTACGCCCAGCTCAAGTTCCCTCCTCAAACTTAACAAAGCAGGAAAAAACCACAATTAAAGAACTCAATCAAAATAAAGATATTATAATATTAACCGCAGATAAAGGCAGCACGACAGTAATAATGAATAAAGAAGAATACAACAAAATCATGGACCTTATAACTGACGATACATACAAAAAACTTAAAAAGGACCCCACAAAAACAATATTCAGTAGAACAAAAACCCTTCACAACTTGACAGCCAAACAGTATCTAACTTAATGCCTACTAATCCCATTTCTCCAAGACTTTACGGGCCCCGAAAAATCCACGAAGAGAATATTCCACTCAGAACGATCGTCAGCGTAATAAACTCGCCAACTTACAATCTAGCACGCTTCCTCGCTGCAAAGCTAAATCCTTTTACAGGAAAATGCATCACTTACGTCCAAAACCCATTTGACTTTATTAAAAAGATAGTACAACAGATTCACATGCAACCCCAAGACATCATAGTGCGTTTCGACATAGTATCTGTTTTTACGAAAGTACTAATCTCGGATACAATTGATATTATTAATTCTTTCACAAACTGAACTTCCGAGCTCGTATCTTTGATAGAACACTGTCTCAATAATACTTACTTGTCGTTCAATAACCAGTCCTACGAACAAACCTCAGGGGCAGCAATCGGCTCCACAATCTCACCTGTAATAGCCAATGTCTTTATGGATCATCTAGATATAAAAATCCTCAATCAAGCCAAACTTAAACCAGAATTCTGGTTCCCTTACGTTGATGATGATCCAAACCATATTTAAACCACCTGCGAAAATAGGACAACTACTAAATAACCATAAAGTTAAAAAAGCACCCCTCAGTGTGCCAGAAGTATATAAAATCCCTTGTTCTTGTGGCAAAGTCTATATTGGAGAAACCGGGAGAGCGGTGAGCCAACGTATTAAGGAACATGAGAGTAAAGTCAGGCTAAAACATTTCACGCAATCAGCACTAGCTGAACATCATATCGAAACTGGACATAACATTTTATTTGATGAAAAAACAGTCATTGTAAAAACACACGAAAAATTTCCAAGAAAACATAGAGAAGCAATCGAAATCTTAAAACACCCTGATAACATCAATAGGGACAATGGATACAATACCAATCCGATTTGGCTTTCCGTTCTTCCGGATTAAAAAAAAAACTCGATTGGCCAATCAAATTCGACCAGTCTAAACGGTGGGGCGCTGTGGCCAATCACAGGCATCGTAGAGAGTATACCTAAGAACAACATGACCTGATACCTCAGTTTCAGGTCAGCCCTGAAGATGTGATCTGCAATGTTCACGAATCGGCAAACAATTCTTAGTTTTTTACGCGAGTGAAACCCGAAATATCTCTTTTCATCAAAATGATTAATCGTGAAAGCATAAAATCTATTATTAATTACCTACAACTATTTACATAAAGTCTCATATCTATTTCCTTATCTCTATTTACTGCGATAGCGCAATTTAGGGCTTATTAGCAAACGAGTGAGCTAGCGAACGAAAGAGAGAATGCAAGCGACAGAGAGAGCATGAGAACGCAAACGTATATTAGTCTATTTAACTTTTACCTTACCATCACCTACAATCTTTACGCTTTTAATCTAAGCGACTTCCGTTTTCTTTTTCTTTCACTTTTTCATACCTCCATTTGCCTTTATTCACATACATTCTTCCATTCTCTCTCATTCGTTCCTCTAGCACCCTCAAACTCCTTCATCCATTATTCTCCTAATCCACCCCCCCCCCCCCCCCCCTAGAATTTTAAACACATTCTCTTGTCAGTTTCCGTAATATTCCATTCCTTTCCTACATCCTTCCCATACTTCCCATACATACATACCTCATCCCTTTTCGAAATACTTTGGTACCCCTTCCTTTTTCATCATCTTATAACATTTATTGTATTTTGAGTTTTCAATCATTCCCTATCTTTTTATTAATTGTCTTTTTCTCTCCCTTTTTCCAATACTTCGTAGTCTATTCCAGTTCCGTCTTCCATTTCTCTATCATTAAAGAACTCCCTCTTTTCTTCCTTTAACTTATCCCTTTACGCTTCTTCTCTCACCATATATCCTGGCGTCCTCCAGTCTGCCCTTAGTGTCCACCTTATATACCTCTCTTGTAACCTCCCAATATCTTTCCTTTCTTTCCATCCCCATATCTCTGCTCCATAACCTAATACAGGCCATACCAGCGTATCCTTAACCACATTTTCCTTCTCCATTTTTTTTAAACCTTCTTCTTCTTATTCCCCATATCTGTCTCATTACCCCTGCTACTTTTTTATCCTTTTTCTTATATGAGCTGTATGATCTCTATTTGTTTGCAAGATATATCCCAAATATTTATACTCTTTTACTTTTTATAACTTTATTCCCTTCAATCTCCCTGTCCATTCTTTCTTCCTTCTCCCTCCTTTTCTAAACCTCATTATCTTCGTCTTTTCTACAATTATATTAAGTTTTTTCCCATCTCAGTATTTCTCTATTCCTGTAATTAATCGCGGCATCCCTTCTTCATCCTCTGCCGTCAACACTATGTCTTCTGCATATGCCAGTGTGCATCCGTCTAATGAGTCAAACGCCGCCTTTAAGTCCACGAGCATTGCTATCATTGCCCCTTTTCTCTTTTAGTTATCTTTTTTACTAGATAATTCAGAACATATATGTTGTCCATTACCCCCATTCCTTTTCTAAACCCTTTCCGATGAAAAAGGAAGTTTTACCAAAAGGAAGAGTGGGAAGAGGAAAAGCAGTGAAGAGAAGGAAGATATCGGTGCGAGCGTGAAAGATAAAAAAATATTTAGATCGCCGCCGGAAAAGCAGAGTTTGGTAGGGAAGAGTGATAATAGTAAGGTAGCTGACGGAAGCGGAGATGAAAGTGAAGTTCCGATGAAAGAGGAAAGACTAAAGGAAATTCGCGAAGTGATGATAGAGGTAGTACTGGGGATTTATGAAAAAAGCAGGAGAAAAGGGGAGAGGAATTAAAGAAGGAAATTAGAGGGGAAATGGCTGAACAGAAGAAAGAAATAAAAAAATGGGAAGAAATCAGGGGAAAATTAGAAAAGAGGATGCAGTTATTGGAATAAAAACTAGAGAAGCAGGAAGTAGATATTAATAAAGAGGTAGATGAGATGCAAGTAGGATGAAGAAATTTGAAAGCTCAAACCGGGATGGTGGTGGAGGCGAAAGTGGGAATAAGGAGATGCAAAGGCTGAGAAAAATAGAACAAAGAATAGAAAGGAAAGAGAGGGAAGAAAGAAAATGAAACATAGTGATAGAGTGTATAATATTAGAGAGGAAGGAGCTGAAGGAAGGGGTGGACGAAGTAATAAAAAGGATTGACGCTAAGGCGGAGAGAGAGGAAATGCGAAATTTATGAAGGGAAGAGCAAGAGGGGAGATAATAGTACTGGTGAAACTAAAGAAATGGGAACATAAGACGGAGGTAATGACAAAGAAGATGTCATTATATGGAAGCGCAGAGAGAATAGAGGATGATTTGACATGGATAGAAAGGAAGATGCAGCATAACTTAAGGAAAATAGTGGAAGGGGAAAGAAAAAAGAGAAAATGGGTCAAGTATGGGAGAATATAGATAGACGGAATATGGTGGGATTGGGATGAAAAAAGGGAACAGATAGTAAGAAATGAGGTAATGATGAGAGGAGAGAAGTGGAAGGTAGTGGGGGTTTATGTGAACGGTGATATGCAGGAGAAAGCAGAGGAAATGAAAGAACTGATTGAAGAAAATAAAGAAGAGATTAGGCTGATCATAGGTGGGGATTTCAATGGGAGAACAGGAGACAGAAGAGAAAGGGAATGAGAAGAAGAGAGAGAAAGAAAATCCAAAGATAAGGTTCTAAAAGGGGAGGGAAAAAGTTGCTGGAGCGCTTGGAGGAGTTGGGATGGTATATCCCTCTTTTCCTTAATAGTGACATTAGCGGGACAAAAAAGCAATAGCAATATGAATAAAAGGGTAGCAAATGTAAAAAGTGTAGGAAAAGAGGATTGGTCAAGGGAAAGAAAAGAACAGTTTAGAGAAAAAGTCAGAAATATCAAAATAGGATAGGGAAAAGTGGAAGAGGATATGGAAAAATTGATAGGAGAAATAAAAATAGGATTAGAGTGAAGATAGTAAAAAGAGAAAGAAAATGAAGAAAAAGAGTAAACCAAGACATTGAATGGTAGAATGGAAGAAATATTTTTTGGATTTGCTTGGAGGAGTAGAGAGAAAAGTTATAAAGGCAGGAAAATATGGTAGAGAAAGAGATAAGGCAGAGGACATATCAAGGGAAGAAATAGTTCAGGTTTTAGGAATAATAAAGGATGGAAAGGCATCTCGTATAGATGAGATTCCAAATGAAGTATGGAAATATGAAGGGGAGGAACTAGAGGAATGGGCATGGATAATGTGTAATAGAGCATGGAGAGATGAGGGATGGCCAGAGTTATGGAAAGAAGAAGTAGTTATAGTAGTCATCCTCCATGATTGAACTATAATGAAAGTTCAAGGTTGAATAGTTTGAAATAGCTGAAAATAGTTTTTTTCAAAAATATTTTCAAAAAGGAAGTGTTATCAAAAGGAAGAGAGGGAAGAGGAAAAGCAATGAAGAGAACTAAAGTAGTAAGTGTTAATTAATTAATTTATTATATTATATAATATTAATTAATTAAAGATTAAATTAATCCCTTAATAGTGACTAAACTATTAAAGACTCTGGCCATCCCTCGTCTCTCCATACTCTATTACACATTATCTATGCACATATATAATATAATTAATTAATTAATTAACATGTCCTCCTCCTAAAGTAAACCTTCCTTTTTGAAAATAGTTGAATAGTTCACATAAAGTGAACTATAATAAGGGAATACCAATAGTAAAGAAAGGCAAAGGAGAGGAGGTTCAAAATTATAGGGGGTGACGCTGATGGAAACAGTGTATAAAATATATGTAACTATTGTGTCGGAGAGATTGAAGATAGAAGTTAAAGAAAAAAACATCGAGTCACCGAATCAGACAGGGTTTAGAAAAAGAATGGGGATAATGGATTGCAAGGAGTTTTCAATTTATTACAAAAATTAAATATGTGATATTAAAGGATTTGTACCATTTCAGGGCATTTTAAAATTTTTTAGATATTTTCAAGAGCTTTACAAAATTTCAAGAGATTTCAAAAGAATGTTAAGGATTTGAAATATTTGAGGATGTTTTTAAAAGATGCCAAGAAATTTTCAACTTACTTTGATAATTTAAAGAAATTTTAGAAATCTTAAAAATAGGTCTAGATATTTCAAAACATTTTGAAGAATTTGAAAAAATTTTAAAAGGTTCCCAGGCATTTTCAATTGATTACAGTAATTTAATATGAGATTTTGAAGGATTTCAAATATTTTAGTGTATTTAAAAAATTTTAACAAATTTTAAAGAATTTTAAAAATTTCAAGGGATATCGAAAGACTGTTAAGGATTTTAAATATTTGAGGATGTTTCAAAGGATGTCAGGGAATTTTTAATTTATTCTCATAACTTAGAAGAATTTCAAAGAATTAAACAAGTTTTAGAAGAGTTATTTTTAAAAATTGCAAAATACTTCAGAAATCTTAAAAAAAATTTCTAGGTTTTTCAAAAGGTTTTCAAGAATTTGCAAATTTTGAGAGAATTATAAAAGATTCCTAGGGATTTTCAATTGACTACAGAAATTTAATATGAGATTTTAAAGGATTTGAAATATTTTAGGGTTATTTAACAGTTTTAAGATATTTTCAAAAGCTTTAAAAAGTTTCAAGAGATTTCAAAACATTTTTAAGGGCTTTAAATATTTGAGAATGTTTTAAAAGATGTGAAGGAGTTTTCAACATATTTTCATAATTTAAAGGAATTTCAAAGAATGAAAAAACTTTTAGAAGGTTTATTTGAAAAATTTCCGACGGAAAATTCGAGGTATATAAATAGATTTCGAAGGATTTGAAAAATTGCCAGCTTCCTTTATCTTCCATGCCTCTCCTACATCCTTCCCATACATGCTCCCATGTTTCTTCTTCCCATTCATATATTCTACACCAGCGTATCAAATAACCACATTCTCCTTCTCCTATTTTTTTTAACCTTCTTTTTCCTATTTCCCATATCTGTTTCATTGCCCCTGCTGCTTTTTTTATCCTTTCTCTTATATGAGCTGTATGATCTCCATTCGTTTGCAAGATATATCCCAAATATTTATACTCTTTGACTTCTTCTAACTTTATTCCGTTCCATCTCCCTGTCCATTCTTTCTTCCTTCCTCCTGCTTTTCTAAGTCTCATTATCTTTTGTATTTTCTACATTTAAATTCAGCTTTTTTCCATCTAAGTATTTCTCTAATCCTGTAATTAATCCCGTTATCACTTCTTCATCCTCTGCCATCAACACTATGTCGTCTGCGTATGCCAGTTTATATAACTTCTCCTTCCCTATCCTAACTCCTCCCCAACCCTTTCTCCTCATTTCTCTCTTATCCCCTTTTTTTATCATAACTTTTTCTATTTCTCCTCGGTCTAATGAGTCAAACGCCGCCTTTAAGTCCACGAACATTGCTATCATTGACCCTTTTTCCCTTTTAATTCTCTTATTTACTAGATAGTTCAGAACATATATGTTGTCCATTACTCCGATTCCTTTCCTAAACCCTATCTGATTCGGTGACTCGATCTCTTTTTCTTCAACTTCTATCTTCAATCTCTCCGACAAAATACTTATGTATATTTTATACAGTGTTGGCATCAACGTCACACCCCTATAATCTTTAATCTCCTCTCCCTTGTCTTTCTATACTATTAGTATAAATACTCCTTCTTTCCATAGCTTTGGCCACCTCTCTCCTCTCCATACTCTATTACACATTATCCATGCCCATTCCTCTAGTTCCTCCCCTCCATATTTCTATACTTCATTTGGAATCTCATCTATACCAGGTGCCTTTCCATCCTTCATTATTCCTAAAACTTTAACTATTTCTTCCCTTGAAATTTCCTCTTCCTCATCTCTTTCTCTACCATATTTTTCTCCCTTTACAACTTTTCTCTCTACTCCTTCTAGCAAATCCAAAAAATATTTCTTCCATTCTATCATTTCCATATCTTGGTTTACTCTTTTTCTTCTTTTTCTTTCTCTATTTACTACCTTCCATACCTCTTCTTCCGTCCTAGCCTTCTCCGTCTTTTCCTCAAACCTTTTATTCTCTTTTTCTTTCTTTTGATGACACAACCCAATACAGTATTTCTTTTTTTCCCTATATTCTCCCCCATTACTTTTTTCTTTTCTCCACTTTCTAAATTCCTTTCTGACTTCCTTTTTTTTCTCTTTGCAGTCCTCATTTCACTCACTTCTATTCCCGCCTATACTAACTTCATTTTTGTTTGTGCACTCTAATCCTATTTTTATTTCTCCTATCATTGTTCCCATCTCCTCGTCCACATTTCCTTCTCCCATTTTGATATTTCTTATTTTTTCTCTAAACTGTTCCTTTCCTTCCCTTGACCAATCCCATTTTCCTACACTTTTTATATTTGCTCTCCTTTTACTCATATTGCTATTGCTGTTTTGTCCCTCTAATGTCACTATTAAGGGAAAGTGATTTGAATCATTATATTCGCCTACCTCTAGTTTCTTAACCTTCTCTCTTACCTCATCATCCACTATCAAATAACCAATTATCGTTCCCCTATTACTTCCTGAGCATGTATATTCTCCTTTTTCATCCCCTTCTATATTCCCGTTTAAGATACACCATCCTAACCCCTTCAAGCTCTTGAACGACTTTTTTCCCTCCCCATTTACTACCTTATCTTTGGATTTTCTTCCTCTCTCTTCTCCCCATTTCCCTCCTCCTCTATCTCCTGTTCTCGCATTGAAATCCCCACCTATTATCATCCCAATCTCTTCTTTATTTTCTTCAATCATTTCTTTAATCTCCTCTCCTTTTTCCTGCATATCACCGTTCACATAGATCCCCACTACCTTTAACTTCTCTCCTTTCATCATAGCCCCTTCTACTATTACTCCTTCTTTTTGTTCATTCCTCTCTTTCTTGTGTTTCCCTGTTATACATTCATTCCGTACTCCCATCACCATTCCTCCTATTGCTCTGCCCTTTTTATTGTTCCTCTTTGCATTTTTCACTTGCCATTTGTAACCTCTTGGTAACCTTCCCCTTACTCTTTCCCATCCCTTTTCATCTAGCCACGTCTCCATCATTATGACTACATCCTATTGTTTCAAATTTCTCATAAACTCCTTATCCTTTCCCTCCAATCCTGCTATATTCCAGTAACAAATCTTCCATTCTTCCTTACTTTCGTTTCTCATCTTTTTTTCCTTCTTGATATTTCTTATTTTCCTATCTCCCGTTCCTTCCCCTTCTAGTTTCCCTGCACCTCATTTCTTACTATCTGTTCCCTTTCTATATCCTAATCCCATCATACTCCATCTATCTGAATTCTCCCATACTTAACTTATATTCTCTTTCCCTTTTTTCTGTCCTCTTCCGCTATTTTCCTTAATTTATACTGCATCTTCCTTTCTACTCATGTCAAATCACCCTCTATTCTCTCTGGACTGCCATATAATAACATCTTCTTTGTCATCACCTCCCTCTTATGTTCCTATTTCTTTAGTTTCACCAGTACCATTATCTCCCCTCTTCGCACTTCCCTTCCTACATTTCACATTTCCTCTATCTCTACCTTAGCATCAATCCTTTTTAGTACTTCGTCCACCCCTTCCTTCAGCTCCTTCCCCTCTAATCTTATACCCTTTATCACTATGTTTAATTTTCTTTCTTCCCTGTCTTCCCTTTCTATTCTTTGTTTTATTTTTCTCAGACTTTCCATCTCCTTATTCCCACTCTCGCCCCCCCCCCACAATCCTCGTTCGAGCTTTCAAGTTTCCTCATCCTACCTGTTATCTCCTCTACCTTTGCATTATTAACTTATGCCTGCTTCTCTAGTTTTTGCTTCAATGCCTCCATCCTCTTTTCCAACTTTTCCCTGATTTCTTCCCATTTTTTTATTTCTTTCTTAACTTCAGCCATTTTCCGCCTAATTTCCTTCTTTAATTCCTCTCCCCTTTTCTCCTGCTTTTCTTCATAAATCCCCGTTGCCTCTATCATCATTTCTCGAATTTCATTTAGTCTTTCTTCTTTCGTCGACACTTCATTTTCATCTCCGCTACCGTCAGCACCCTTACTGTTATCGCTTTTCCCTACCAAACTCTGCTTTTCCGGCTGCGATCTAAACATTTTCTGGTATTTTACACTCGCCCCGATATCTTCCTTCTCTTCACTACTTTCCCTCTCCCCTCTCTTCCTTTTGATAAATGCTTCTATCGACCCTACGCTTTTTGCTCTTAATATTTCCTTTTCTATAGTTATTTTATACTTCCCCCTTGCCTTCCTTTCATTTACCTCTTCTTTCCGCGTACTGAACACTTCCTGCTCTAACTCTGTTTCTTCCGCGGAGATACTCGCTCCGCTAGGCATTAATCAAATTCAAACTTTTCTGCCTTCTATACTTCTCTGCCTCTACCGTCGCTGTCTGGTACCTGTCTCGCCTTTTTTTGTCGCTTCCCAACCCTGCTACTACCAATCCATCAACACAGTCTTCTCACCCTGTGAAAATCTCCAAACAAACTTCCACAGAAATCTGTCTCAACCCTCCAAAATATCTACCTCCCCTTTCTCACAATCCCTCAATTTGATCTCTCACCTCCACACCCTTCTACACACTTCCACAATCCACTCACCTCAAATTTCACCACAATATCAGAAAAACTCAGTAGCAACAATTCCCACTACTTTACACTTTCATGCCGGAAACGGAAGTCGATTCCAAGGAGTTTAAAATTGATTACAGAAATTTAATGAGATTTTACAGGATTTGAAATCTTTCAGGGTTTTTTTAAAATCTCAAGATCTTTTTAAGTGATTTAAAAAATTTCAAAAGATTTCAAAATATTTTTAAGAATTTTAAGTATTTGAGAATTTTTTTAAAGATGTCAAGGAATTTTCAACATATTTTGATGATTTAAAGAAATTTCAAAGAATTACGAAATTTCAAAGAATTATGACATTTCAAAGGGCTATTTAAAAAATTTGAAAGTACTTTGGAAATCTAAAAAAAAGTTTTAGGTATTTCAAAACATTTTGAAGGATTTGAAAAATTATAGAGAATTTGAAAGGATTGCAAGGGATTTTCAATTGTTTACAGAAATTTAATATTAGCTTTTAAAGGATTTGAAATATTTCAGGGTATTTGTAAAATTTTAAGATATTTTCAAGAACTTTAAAAAATTTTAAGAGGTTTCAAAAGATTTTCAAGGATTTGAAATATTTGAGGATGTTTTAAAAGATTAAAAGGAATTCTTAACTTACTTTGATAAATTGAAGGAATCTCAAAAAATTAAAAAAATTTCAGAGGGGTTATTTAAAAAAATTCAAAAGTATTTCGGAAATCTTAAAAGAAAGTTGTAGATATTTCAAAAGATTTTGAAGATTTTGAAAAATTTGAGAGAATTAAAAAAAATGCTAAGGGATTTTCAATTGATTACAGAAATTTAGTATGAGATTTTAGAGAATTTGAAATCTTTCAGGGAATTTTAAAAATTATATGATAGTTTCAAGAGTTTTAAGAAATTTCAAGAGATTTCAAAAGGTTTATAAGGAATTTAAATATTTGAGGATGTTTTAAAACAGTTCAAGGAATTTTCAACTTATTTTGATAATTTAATAGAATTTCAAGGAATCAAAAAAATTTCAGAAGGGTCATTTCTAAAAATTCCAAAATACCTTAGAAATCGTAAAAAAAAGTTCTAAGTATTTCAAAAGGTTTCGAAAGATTTGAAAAATCAGAGAGAATTTTAAAAGATTCCAAGGAATTTTCAATTGATTACACAAATTGAATATGTGGTTTTAAAGCATTTTGAATATTTCAGAGTATTTGTAAAATTTCTAGCTCTTTTCAAGTGATTTAAATTTTTTTTAAAGATTTCAAAAGATTATTAAGGATTTTAAATATTTGAGAACTTTTTAAAAGATGTCAAGGAATTTTCAACATATTTTGATAATTTAATGGAATTTCAAAGAATTACAAAATTCCATCTCATAATGGCCGATAGCTTGTCTGATCGTGAAATCTCGTTAGTGGCGTAAAGTCTTCTAAAGCTTACAGCAAGTGATCAAAACAGTGAACTTTTCATTATTAAATACTCTTTGGAGCTGAAAGAACTTAGTATTATTTAAATACTGGAGCCTGCATATCAGTGAATCAGTTTATAATGTGTGGAAAGTTGATATCAAATATAACCTTCAATTTCAAACAAACCCTTAAAGTAGAAAGTGTATAATTGTAGAACTGTATTCAACTGCTACCAAAAATAGGTATTCATGGCTTCGGAAAACTCTAAAATAGATCAAAACTTTCTGTCGCAACCATCCATCTGCGATTATGGGAGGTGCAAACAGCCGATTCTATCAGATTCGGTTAAGTGTAATGGATGTAATGCTCTATACCATTCACAATGTGCTGGAAAGAGAAAGAAACGGATGCAGGACATTATGCCAGATGTTGTGACACACGTTCAACGTCGCCTGTCGGTGATAGGAGTGAGATACAAGAAAAACATGCAGAATTGCAGGATTCTATCCAATCACAAGTCAGCTCTAAGATTGATGTCACAGCTATAACTACGAGCTTGCCAGTACAAAGCAATGAACCGCTCACAATCGATTTATTCAAACAAATCTTGCGTAAAGAAATCAAAGACTCAGAAGGCAGAGTCACAAACCGAATTCAAGATTTAGAAGCATCGGTAACTGAAGTCAAAGAACACCTGGCTTCTTAGAACAGCAGACTAGTAACGGTGGAAGCGGAAGTAACGAAGCTCAAAGACCTGGCAAAGAAAACCGAGATGAAAATTACTACTCTGAAATAGGCTACAAATGCGAGAGACAAATTACTAAGTGAGTGGGAAGATCGCTTTCGTAGAAAGTATAATGTTATTATATTTAACCTGAGACCCTTAACAATGACGGGAGGCTAGATCCTCAATCAGATAAGCAATCAGCTAAACAGCTTCTTGATTTAGTAATGCCAAACACTGTAAATGCAAGTTTGATAAGGTCTTATCGTTCGGGTAAATTCTCGCAGACTCTCGTCAAACCAAGGCCCATTAGAATCGTATGCCAGTCAATCGATCTTTAGACATCGTTTCTCCAATCAGCGAGGACTGCATTGAGGACCCAACAATTAGACCCATCTATTAAGGCAGTCACAATAGCACAGGACAAAACAGTACTGCAGCAAGAAGAATTTCTCAAAGTGAAAATGGATTTAGCAAGCAGACTCAAAGCAGGGGAGAAAGACTTGCTTAGCAATTCGTCATTGAAATGGGATGCCTCATCAGTGATCCCAGATCTGAAACGAGATGTGGTCCAACACTATCACACGGCTATGCCCGTGTGAATATAGTAGGAGATGACTTCCCGCGCCTCTTTACATGCGCATGTTTTGAGGTTACATTATTTCAAGCATAAAATATGAATGATATAAATATTAATACTATTGTACTTATAAATAAAAATTTGTCATAAGGACAACTGCAGGATTTCGCCGGGAGCGGGTGCTAATCTGAAAAATTGCACACGCTTCCAGCGAAATCGCGGTAAAATTTCAGCCATAACCACGTCTCACAACCGTGAGA
>NC_046665.1:15797855-15801221 GCF_010883055.1 Belonocnema kinseyi | reverse complement strand
GTCTTGGCTCAAAATGTGGCGACGGTATGTTAAGGTGGAAATCACACCGTCTTGGCATGCAAAAATGAAACCCTCTGTACCAGACTTCAATCCGGGCGATTTGAGGAAAGCAAACGTTAGCTCACAAGACATTGACTGATCCTTCTTGTACTTTGATATTATACTTTGATATATCTTGTACTGACCTTGTACTTTCGATCTGCAGGTTTGCCGCACAAGTACCCGTCGGAATGGCGAAGTGCTAGAGATAGTGGCAATAATGTAAGGAAAAAGAGGTGTGGGCTCATGGTTTCGCCCTGAAAGACACCTCTCTGAAAGGTGACCTTGTTAGTTGTCACACAATTTATCCAGATGAGATAGTAAATCTGGTTTTCCAAAGCGGCATCAATCTCTCTATGCACCCAACTATTTGCGGATGAACCATTAAGATTTCCAAAAGACAGATGATAAGTCTATGGGATGTCGAATCAAAAGCTTTCCGATAATCAAACGAGGCCATCGATAGATCACGTTGGTAGAATGCTGCATCTATTCAGACACATCTATCGATGAGCAGGTTCTCCCGACATCCGGCTACGCCTTTCTTTGAGCCTCGATGTTCATACATTTCTTGCCACACAGGTTCAATTGCCCGAACAATCCTATCATTTAGGATAGCTGTGAATATCTTATAAAGAGTGTTCAGAAAAGTTATTGGCCTGTAATTCTTCGGGTCAGCTAAGTTGCATATTTTCGGCAGAAGTATTGTGCGCGCTTCCACCAACCACTCTGGAATCGGCTCTTCCAACTTTAAATATGAGGTGAAAATGCGGGCCAAATGCTGATGGGTTGAAGAAAACTTCTTCCACCAGAAGGTTTTGATACAATCTGGTCCCGGTGCGGAATAGTTCTTCATCCCTCTTAATACTTTTTTCACCTCCTCGGTAGTGATGGGTGGGCATTCTGTATCAGGTGTTATGAGGGCAACACATAACTCCTTGAAGCTCTTTATATTTTCTGAGTCTTCGTCCAGTCTATGCTGAACTTCGTAGACTTCTCTCCAAAATACTTCGATACTATTTGACGCTAAGAAAACTCTAGAAGTTTTCTTAGCGTCAAATAGTATCCGTATTCTCTCAACAATATGCTGTCCGATGGTCAGCAGCTTTGACTTGTTAAGTGTGTGATAACGGGTCCGGAGTTCGCGCGCGAACTTTCGAACCTTGGCGGTAAAATTTCTGCCAGATGTGATGTAGTCAATCACACACTGAATGCGGGACGCGTACTGTCTTGCCCAACCTATCTTTATGGCAAATTGATGCATTCGTCTTTTGGTCTTATGATCAACCGTTGGTTTTGTTTTACGGTTCGCATCGGCCAAAGCTCTCGCTGCGTTATACACGCAATAATTGATAGCCCAGAGGTCGGATTCTCCGGAAAAATGTCCACGAAGCTCGTCATCCATTTCAGCCAGATTTTTAGGCTTGAGAGAAACCTATATTAATAATGATAATATTATAATTATGTTATATTATAATAGTCTTATTTATATATTGATCCGCATTTAAAACAAAGTAAAGAAATTGGCAATTTTAATGATATTTGAATATTTAGCACAATTTAAAAATAAAAATATTCTTTTTCTCTCTTAAAGTTTTAAATAAAACGAAGCTACATATTTTCTCTCTTAGTATTTTTACCTGAACAGATAATAATTAAATCATTACATATTTCTGTGTCTATGTTACAGTTCCTCTTGTCCTTAGGCTATATTTATCCTCTATGTCACTATTCTATTCGATATTATAATTATATTAATATTAATTACCTGTAAATGATTGTGCTGGGGCTTTTAAGCATTTGATTTATCTATTAAACCAAAAATTTGAAATAGCCTCCGGACTTTCGAAATTATAAAATTTGTGTACGAGAATCATTTGGAATTAAACAGTAACAAACTATAGCTTTCTAGAATTTGGTTATATTATCCTTTTTTCATGACTACTTGGGACTTCTTTGGGATTCTCTTAAATAATTTTTCTAATTTTGAAAGGCTTTTTTAATTTTTTCGTTTTAATAGATAAATTCAACTTCCTACGCTTAAAACTCTAGCACAATCATTTACAGCTAATTAATATTAATCTAATATCAATATCTGTTGATATAATATTATTATAATTATAATATCATCTATTGTTAATTACATATTATATTAATTCTATTATAATGTACACTAATTATACCTCTTTTTCAGATTTTCATGTCCCTACTCAAAATTTAAATTATTTTTTAGAATTCCTTGTCCCAGATCTGAATTATAGTTTTTTCAAAAGATCTCTGATCGAATTCAGAAATACATATAATTGATTTGAAAAATTTCCTGTTCCAATTCAAAATTCGGGGTGAAATTAGAAAATTCAAACTTTTAAATCAGAAAATGATTTATTTCAGGTGGAAATCTTTTGAATTTTAAACTTTTAAAACTGAAGCTTGACAAATTTTTAATTCAGAAATATTTCGTTCAAACGCTCAATAATTCATACGTATAAAACAAAAAGTTTTAATACCCTTTAATTTTACCATTTTTTAAATCAAATTATGTGAAAATACGAGATTACCGATTTAAAATTTTTATGACTAACATTTTAGAGATTTCTGGATAAAAAATATAAATTACGCTATAATTTTTAAGGTTAAAAATGATAATACTTCAAGAAAATTTCAGTTCGTAACATTAAAAATTGTACGATTAAACAAATGTTTTAACTAAAATCTTTTTAAAATAAAAGTAGAATTATTTTTATTTTAAGTTGTTCCAGGTCAATATTTTTGCATTGCTATTTATAGATAAAAATTTGAGTTTACGAATTGAAAATGTAAGAAAATAACTCACGATCAAAATAATTGAATTTTCAACTAAAAAGAAAAAGAGAGAAACAAATTTGCAACAATATAGTAACATTTTCAACCAGAGAGATGAATTTTTTAACTACGAGGGTGGATCAAATATAAACCGGAATTTTACAAATACTTTTCTTAGCCAATCGCAAGCACTCTCACAGTGTAGGTTCTTGTAATGTAGTGTATTAGGAGTGGGTAAAATGCTTGGTGAGCTGTTTGACTCAGTCAATTCGTCAGTACAGCTATGAGTGAGCAACAGGTTCCAGCGTCCGTTGCACAACGGGTTATGATAAAGTTTTTAACTAAAGAAGGCGTTAAACCGTGCGAAATTTTGACTCGATTGAAGGATCAGTATGGGGATGATACTCTGTTTAAAACTCAAGGGTTTGATTGGGCCAAAAAGTTTAAGAGTGGACGAGAAAGTGTGAAAAATGTGAGTCATAATCGACGTCCAAGATCAAGTGTCTCTGGCGATAACATTGGTGC
>NC_046665.1:15796070-15797755 GCF_010883055.1 Belonocnema kinseyi | reverse complement strand
TAATGATAATATTATAATTATGTTACATTATAATAGTCTTATTTATATCTTGATCCGCATTTGAAAGAAATTAAAGAAATTGGCGATTTTAATGACATTGAAATATTTCGCATAATTTAGAAATCAAAACATATATGCAATATCAGAATATTAATACAGTGATTAATATTTTGTTTGTAAATTATATTGTGTTCATCATATTGTGTATATTATTGTACATTATGAAAATAAATTATATAATAAGGTATGTGATATTATAATTATATGTAGAATTGAATAGAATTTATTATCTTCATTGTATACTTTAACAAGTTTTTACTATATTATTTTGTTCTCTTAAATTTTTAAATAAAACGAAGCTATATATTTTCACTCTTAGAATTTTTACCTGAACAGATAATAATTAAATCATTTAATATTTCTGTGTCTATATTACAGTGTCTCTTGTCCTTTGGCTATATTTCTCCTCTATATCACTATTTTATTCGATATTATAATTATATTAATATTATAATTATAATATTATATATAGTTAATTCTATTTAATATTAATTCTATTATAATGCACCCTGATTATAATTCTTTTTTTTTCAAATTTTTATATCCTTACTCATAATTTCAATTATTTTTTAGAATTCCTTGTCCCAGATCTGAATTATAAAATTTTCAAAACATCTCTAATCCAATTCAGAAATACATACAATTGCTTGAAAAATTTCCTGTTCCAATTCAAAATTCAAGGTGAAATCGGAAAATTCAAACTTTTAAATGTGAAAATGATTTATTTGAAGTGAAAATCTTCCGAATTTTAAACTTTTAAAACTGAAGCTTGACATATTTTTAATTCAGAATTATCTAATTCAAACGCTCAATAATTCAGACGTATAAAATAGAAACTTTTAATACCTTTTAATTTTACTTTTTTTTCATCAAATTATTTTAAAATACGAAATTACAAATTCAAAATTTTTATGACTTTAACATTTTAGAGATTTCTGGTTAAAAAATGTAAATTACGCTATTATTTTTAAGGTTCAAAATGATAATACTTCAAGAAAATTTCAGTTCTTAACAATGAAAATTGACCGACTAAACCAATTTTTAACTAAAAACTTTTTAAAATAAGCACAATACTTTTGCCGGATCGTCGTATTCATTCCGTTAGAGACTGTAATGACTTATCTCACGGACGTGAGGCGTGGTTGTGGTTGAAATATATATATATACGAGGGTGAATCAAATATTAACCGGAATTATTTTTTAATATTTATTTATTTATAAAACAATACAAAAATACTATTGATTATTTTTCTACATAGTCTCCTTCACGCTCTACACATTTTTTCCAGCGGTTTGGAAGCTTGTTATTTCCTTGCTCGTAGAAACTTTGAGGTCGAGTCATCAACCAATTGCGCACGAATTCCTCAACATCTTGATCGTTGTCAAATCGCAATCCTCCAAGTGCATCTTTCATGGGCGCATACAAATCATAGTCACAGGGTGACAAATCTGGGCTGTATGGAGGATGCTCAAGGGTTTCCCAATGCATATTCTCCAGTTTTTGTTTCGTTTCACCCGCCGTCTGTGGCCTGGCATTGTCATGAAGAAGGATGACGTTTCTGATGGGGTTACCGCGTCTTTTGCTTCTGTAAGCGGCTTTTGCTGCCTCCAACAGCTGGCAATAG
>NC_046665.1:15784573-15795970 GCF_010883055.1 Belonocnema kinseyi | reverse complement strand
TTTTATTTCAAAGCGGAGAGAGATATAAATAGAACCGCTGAAGTGTCCCGACCGGCAATCGTGCACCTTCGAGTTTTCAAATTCAGAAGAGGAGAAATGGGTTGCGAGCGCAACCCAGTTATTTATATCGTCTCCTAATATATTCACACGGACATAGCCCTGTCATAGTGTTGCACCACATCTCGTTTCAGATCTGGGATCACTGTGCCTCATGTCGTGAAAGTAACTCAGTGGCAGGAGCATCACTCATGAGGAATAATTGTAATTCTCAAGTCGTTCGAATCTTCTATCAAAATGTAAGTGGATTAATCACGAAAATACAAATAATAAAATGCTTCGCGGACATTGGCATGTATGATGTTATAGTACTTACAGAGACATGGTTATCGGCAGACATATCGTCTGATGATATTTTTAGTATTAACAACTTTTCTGTATATAGACATGATAGACTTCATAAAAGGGGCGGGCGTGTATTATTAGTTTTTGTGGGTTACGATTGTTAAGTGGAGACGCCGTGCAATCCAATTGTTCCGGAGGATATTCACCACCCGGCACTCAAAATAATTATAAAAGTTCACTGCACAATTCCTGGAAAGAGCAAAGAAATTCCTAAAAATGGTAACAGTGTCTCACGTTTTAACTTCAAACTGGGTACCTACTGAGGTTTATATGTAGATCTAAGCAATGAGGACTGGTGTTCTCTAGAATTGTGTAAAACTGCACATGGAGCCTGTGATGTCTTGTGCATTAAGTTCCTAGCAGTAATGGATAACAATATTCCACCCTTCTCAAGGAAAACTAGTAACAGATTCTACCCTCCCTGGTTTTCAGGAGATATAATTCGTGATGTCAGATTGAAACACAAATATTGGGGAAAAAATCGGGAATATCCCTCTCAGTTCTATAATGAACAGTATTGCATACTAACAACGAGCGTTAATCAACGAATTAAGCAGGCACTAATTGATTATGAACGAAGTAAAGAGATGGAGCTTAGATGCAATCCATCGTCATTTTGGAATTATATGAACAAATCAAAAGGAATTAATAGGCTTCCTAGAAGAATGTATTATAATGGGACGGCATTAACGAATTTTTTTGATATTGTAACGGCATTGGCTACTCGATTTAGTAATGTATATACACCACCAAATAATCGGATACAATCTGAACCAAAGATCGGAAATCAGTATTTGGGTAAGGATAACTATAGATTAATAGTTGATCAGGTTACCAACGCAATGAAAGCTTGCATTCAAAGAGAGTCTCATTTTGAATTTGTCTATAGAAACTGGGATTTTTCCACAATTATGGAAAACGGCTAAGGTTATTCCTGTTTTAAAAGGTCGTGATAAAGCTGATATTCTAAATTATCGTCCAGTTGCAGTTATCTCAAATTTCGCAAGGGTCTTCGAGAAATCTGTACTCCCGCAAATTAATTACGCTCATACTTCTCAACTTTCTAATTCGCAGCATGGATTTACAGCAAAAAGATCTACTATCACTAATTAATATGTCTAAAACAATTCGTAAGCGAAGCTTTAAAATGTGGGCATCAGGTGGATGTTATCTATATTGATTTCTCAAAGGCCTTTGATAAAGTGGAACTTAATATACTGATGCATAAATTAGACGCTTTGGATCTGGCTCCGATTCTTTGCAGGCTTCTGCGTTCTTATCTCCAAAATCGAGATCATTATGTGCAGTATGAGGGCCACACATCTGATGTTTTTCATGCAACCTCTGGAGTCCCGCAGGGGTCGATCCTAGGTCCTCCTCTCTTCGCCATTTATGTGAATAATGTTTCCGATGCAATACAGTCCTTTATTCTAATTTTTTTAGGTGCCATTAAAAATTTCAGAATTATCAATGTTGAAAAGAACTGTAAACTGCTGCAGGATGATATAGACAGATAAAATCTATGGTGCATCATAAATAAACTTCCGCTGAATGCTTCCAAATACAGTGTTATATCCTTTTCAAGAAGCTCTAATAATATCAACTTTGACGATCGCATAGAAAGAACGTATTTAAAGAGGGTAATTTCGGTTCATGACCTCGGAATAATATTGGAGAGTAATTTGTCATTTAAAATTTATATAAGTAATGTTGTGGCCTCTGCAAATCGAGCACTGGGTTGGGTTATAAGAACGTCGAGGCAGTTTAGAGATCCGAAAATAATCACTCTGTTGTACAATTTTTTTGTTAGATCTAAGCTGAAATATGCGTCAATAATATGGACCCCGAAGTATAAAAAAGATTTAATGTTGCTTGAAAAGATTCAGAAACGCTTCTTTATATGTCTTGTATTTTGAGAAGAGGGGACATACTCGGCAAGAGGCTCTGATTACATACAATTGTGCACTGGGTTTCAAATTTATCATTATCAGAACGTAGAACAGTAGCAGGGGCAAATTTTCTCTATAATTTACTAAACTCTGTAATAGACTGTAGTGACATTTTGCATTATATAAACCTAAAAGCACCACGAATCTCTACTAAGCAAAATAAGCCATTCTATTTACTGCTTTAAAACTCTGTATGCGAAATACAAACGTCCGTTGAATCTAGCTGCCATAATATTAATTTACTATATATAAGTGATCACTAAAGAATAGACGTTTTTTAATGTCGCGCTCAAACTTTATTGTAGCTATTAATGAGTTTATAATAAGATCTCGGCAACTTGCAAATGCATAATATACAGATTACTAATGACTAAGTTTAAGATATCTGTTAAGTGTCACCTTATTGAGCAAAGCTGTATATTGTATAGAGTCCGAAATTAGCCTATGGCTATGGACTAGGATTTCGCCAAATAAAACAAAATAAACATTTCAAAGGGTTATTTAAAAAATTCAAAATACTTCGGAAATCTTGAAAAAAGTTCTAGGTATTTCAATAGATTTTGAAGGATTTGAAAAATTTCAGAGAATTTTAAAAGATTCCAAGGGATTTTCGATTACAGAAATTCAATATGAGCTTTTAAAGGATTTGAAATATTTCAGGGTATTTCTAAAATTTTAAGATATTTTCAAGACCTTTCAAAAAATTCAAGAGATCTAAAAATATTGTCATGGATTTTAAATATTTGAGAATGTTTTCAAAGATGTCACGGAATTTTCTACTTATTTTGATAATATAAAGAAATTCTAGAAATCTTAAAAAAAAGTTCTAGGTATTTCAAAAAATTTTGAAGTATTTGAAAAATTATAGAGAATTTTAATGGATTCCAAGGAATTGACAATTGATTACAGTAACATAACATGAGATTTTAAAGGATTTGAAATATTTCAGGGTATTTTTAAATCTTCAAGATCGTTTCAAGAGCCTTAATGAATTTCAAGAGATTTCAAAATATTTTTCAGGATTTTAAATATTTGAGGATGTTTTAAAAGATGCCAAGGAATTTTCAACACATTTTGAAAATTTAAAGAAACTTCAAAGAATTAAACAAATTTTAGAAGAGTTATTTTTAAAAATTGCAAAGTACTTTCGAAATCTTTAAAAAAGTTCGAGGTATTTCAAAAGATTTTGAAGGATTCGAAAAATTGGAGAGAATTTTAAAAGATTCCAAGGCATTTTCAATAGATTCCAGAAATTTTATATGAGATTTTATAGGATTTGAAATTTTTCAGAGTATTTTTAATATTTCAAGATATTTTCAAGAGGTTTCAAAAATTTTAAGAGATTTTAAAATATTGTTGAGGATTTAAAATATTTGAGAATGTTTTAAAAGATGTCATGGACTTTTGAAATCTTAAAAAAAAGTTCTAGGTATTGCAAAAGATTTTGAAGGATTTGAAAAATTGGAGAGAATTTTCAAAGATTCCAAGGATTTTTCAATTGATTACAGAAATTTCTTTATTCATAATGTGTACCCTAAGGTTTTACATGACCTTTATTCCTTACAATATTTCCATTTGTATCTATATTTCTTTACACTCTTATCCTTTCTATACATATAATTATTTACAACTATTTACGTAAAGTCTTATATCTAGTTTCTTATTTCTATTTCCTGCGACAGCGAAATTTAGGACTTATTAGCAAACGAGTGAGCACGCGAACGAAAGCGAGAGTGCAAGCGAGAGAGAGAGCATGAGAACACAAACGCATTTCAGTCTACTTAACTTTTACCTTACCATTACTTACCATTTTTACGCTTCTAATCTAAGCGACATCCCTTTTCTTTTTGTTTCAATTTTGTATACCTTCATTTACCTTTTTTCACGTGTATTCTTTCATTTTCTCTCATTCGCCCCTCTAGCACCCTCCAACTCCTTCATCCATTCTTCTCCTAATCCATCTTCCCCTAGAATCTTAACCATATTTTCTTTCCAGCTTCCTTTATCTTCCATTCCTCTCCTACATCCTTCCCATACATGCTCTAATGTTTCCTCCTCCCATTTACATATTCTACACTTTCTGTTCTCTTTTTTTGCCCAGTCCATCTCCTCCCTTACCTCGTTTCTCAATCTAAATCTTGCTATTCTGGTCCACCTTCTCTCTCCCCATCCATTTTCTAAATACTTCGGCATTCCTTCCTTTTTTATCATCTTATACCATTTATTGTATTTTGATTCCTCAATCGCCCCTCATTTCTTTATTAATTGTCTTTCCCTCTCCCTTTTTTCCAATTCTTCATAGTTTACTCCAGTCCCGTCTTCTATTTTTTTATCATTAAAGAACTCCCTCCTTTCTTCTTCCCATCTCGTTAATTCGATCACCCTCCCTCTCCTCTCTTCTACCTCCATCAAACTCTTTCTCGCCAACTCCCCTCCCTTTCCCTCCCACAGCTTCGTCTCAAATTTCCATGCCCTCTTTTCCGTTCTAATACTTAACTTATCCCTTTGCGCTACTTCTCTCACAATACATCCTGGCGTCCCCCAGTCTGCCCCTAGTGTCCACCTTATATACGTTTCTTGTAAACTCTCAATAACTTCCTTGTTTTCCATCCCCATATATCAACTCTATAACCTAATACCGCCATACCAGCGTATCAAATAACAACATTCTCCTTCTCTAATTGTTTTAACCTTCTATTTCCTATTCCTCATATCTGTTTCATTACCCCTGCTGCTTTTTTTATCCTTCCTCTTATATAAGCTGTATGATCTCCATTCGTTTGCAAGATATATCCCAAATATTCATACTTTTTACTTGTTCTAACTTTATTCCTTTCCATCCCCCTGTTCATTCTTTCCTCCTTCGCTCTTCTTTTCTAAACCTCATTATCTTTATCTATTCTACATTTACATTCAGCTTTTTCCCATCTAAGTATTTCTCTAGTGCTGTAAATTATTCTGTCATCACTTCTTCATCCTCTGCCATCAACACTATGTCGTCTGCGTATGCCAGTGTATATATATTTTTCTGCAATAACCTAACTCCTCCCGAACCCTTTCTTCTCATTTCTTCTTCCAAGCCTGATATTAATAAATTAAATAAAAGTGGGCTCAGAGGACACCCTTGTCTCAAACCTCTCACCAACCAGAAACTATCTCCTAATTACTCTCCCACAGACATTGCTATCATTGCCCCTTTTTCCCTTTTAATTCTCTAATTTACTAGATAGTTTAGAACATATATGTTGTCCAATACCCCTACCTCTTTTCTAAACCCTGTCTGATTCGGTGACTCGATCTCTTTTATTCAACTTCTATCTTCAATCTCTCCGACAAAATAGTTACATATACTTTAAACAGTGTTGGCATCAACGTGACCCCCCTATAATCTATAACCTCCTCTTTCTAGCCTTTCTTTACTATTGGTATAACTACTCCTTCTTTCCATAACTCTGGCCACCTCTCTCCTCTCCATACTCTATTACAGATTATCCATGCCCATTCCTCTAGTTCCGCCCTTCCATATTTCCATACTTCATTTGGAATCTCATCTATACCAGGTGCCTTTCCATCCTTCATTATTCCTAAAACCTTAACTATTTCTTCCCTTGAAATGTCCTCTTCCTCATCTCTTTCTCTACCATACTTTCCTTCCTTTAAAACTTTTCTCTTTACTCCTCCTAGCAAATCCAAAAAATATTTCTTCGATTCTATCATTTCAATATCTTGGGTTACTCTTTTTCTTTCTCTATTTACTACCTTCCATACTTCTTCTTCCGTCCTAGCCTTCTCCCCATCTTCCTCAACCTTTTATTCTCTTTCTCTTGCTTTTGAAAACACAACTCAGTATACTCTTTCTTTTTTTCCCTATATTCTTCCCCATTACGTTTTTTTATTCTCCACTTTCTTAATTCCTTTCTGACCTCCTTTTTTTTTGAAGTCCTCATCCTACCAACTTCTACTCCCCCCTTTACTCACTTAATTTTTGTTGGTGCACTCTAATCCTATTTTTATTTCTCCTATTATTTTTCCCATCTCCTCGTCCACATGTCCCTCTCCCATTTTGATATTTCTGATTTTTTCTCTAAACTGTTCTTTTCCTTCCCTTGACCAATCCCCTTTTCCTAAACTTTTTACATTTGGTCCTCTTCTACTCATATTGCTATTGCTTTTTTGTCCCTCTAATGTCACTATTAAGGGAAAGTGATCCGAATCAATATATTTACCCACCTCTAGTTTCTTAGCCTTCTTTCTTATCTCATTATCCAATATCACATAATCAATTAACGTTCCCCTTTCACTTCCGTAGCGTGTATACTCTACTTTTTCATTCCCTTCCATATTTCCGTTTAAGATATACCATCACAACTCCTCCAAGCTAATCTCTTCTTTATTTTCTTCAATCAATTGTTTAATCTCCTCTGCTTTCTCCTGCATATCACCGTTCACATAAATCTCCACTACCTTCCACTTCTCTCCTCTCATCATTGCCACTTTTACTATTAATCCTTCTTTTTGTTCATTCCTGTCTTTCTTATCTTTCCCTATTATGCATTCATTTCTTACTCCCATCACCATTCCTACCATTGCTCTGCCCTTTTTATTGTTCCTCTTTGCATTTTGCACTTGCCATTTGTAACCTCTTGGTAACCTTCCCCTTACTCTTTCCCATCCCTTTTCATCTAGCCACGTCTCCATCATTATGACCACATCCCGTTGTGTCAAATTTTTCATAAACTCCCTATCCTTTCTGTCCAATCCTGATATATTTCAGTAACAAATCTCCCATTCTTCCCTAGTTTGGTTTCTCATCTTTTTTTCCTTCTTACTATTTCTTATTTTCCTACCTCTCGTTCCTTCCTCTTCTAGTTTCCCTACACATCTTTTTTTACTATCTGTTCCCTTTCTTTATCCCAATCCCATCATACTCTAACTATCTGAATTTTCCTATACTTAACCCATGTTCTCTTTCCCGTCTTTCTTTCCTCTTCCACTTTTTTCCTTAATTTATACTGCATGTACCTTCTGCCCATGCCAAATCATCCCCTATTCTCTCTGGACTACCATATAATAACCTCTTTTTTGTCATCACCTCCCTCTTATGTTTCCATTTCTTCAGTTTCACCCAGTACCATTAACTCCCCTCTTCGCTCTTCCCTTCCTACATTTCGCATTTCCTCTATCTCTACCTTAGCATCAATCCTTTTTAATGCTTCGCCCACTCCTTCTTTCAGCTCCTTCCCCCCTAATCTTATATTCTTCATCACTATGTATAATTTTCTTTGTTCCCGCTTTTTCTTTTTATTCTTTGTTCTATTTTTCTCAGCCTTTCCATCTCCTTATTCCTACTCTCGCCCCCACCACAATCCCCGTTTGAACTTTCAAGTTTCTTCATCCTACCTCACACCTCCTCTACCTTTTTATTATTATCTTCTTTCTGCTTTTCAAGTTTTTGCTCCAATGACTGCATCCTCTTTTCTAACTTATAATTGATTTTTTCCCATTTTTATTTCTTTCTTAACTTCAGCCATTTCCCGCCTAATTTCCTTCTTTAATTCCTCTCCCCTTTTCTCCTGCTTCCCTTCATAAATCCCCATTACCTCCATCATCACTACTCGAATTTCCTTTAGTCTTTCCTCTTTCATCGGAACTTCACTTTCATCTCCGCTACCGTCAGCACCCTTACTATTATCGCTCTTTCCTACCAAACTCTGCTTTTCCGGTGGCGATCTAAACATTTTCTGATATTTTACGCTCGCACCGATATCTTCCTTTTCTTCCCTGCTTTCCCTCTCTCCTCTCTTCCTTTTGATAAATGCTTCTATTGAACCTACGCTTTTTGCCCTTAATCTTTCCCTTTCTATAATTTTTAAATATTTTCCCCTTGCCTTCCTTTCCAGTATCTCTACTTTCGGCGTACTGAACACATCCTGCTCTAAATCTGTTTCTTCCGCGGAGATACTCGCTCCGCTAGCCATGAATCAAATACAAACTTTCCCGCCACTATACCCTGCCACAAATCTGCAAACAAACTTCCACACAAATCTGTCTCAATCCTTCAAAATATCTACCTCCCCTTTTCAATCTCACAATCTCTCAATTAATCTTTCATATCCACACCCTTCTACACACTTCCACATTCCACTCACCTTAAATTTCACCACAATATCAGAAAAACTTAGCATCAACAATTCCCACTACTTTACACTTTCATGCCGGAAACGGAAGTCCTACAGAAATTTCATATGAGATTTTAAAGTATATGAACCATTTCAGTGCATTTTAAAAATTTTAAGAGATTTTTGATATAAAGGAATTTCAAAGGATTAAAAAAATTTCAGAAGGGTTATTTAAAAAAATTCGAATATACTTTTGAAATCTTAAAACAAAAGTGCTAGGTATTTCAAAAGATTTTGAAGAATTTGAAAAATTGGAGAGAATTTTAAAAGATTTCAAAATATTTGTAAGAATTTTAAATATTTGAGGATATTTTAAAAGATCTCAAGGAATTTTCAACTGATTATGATAATTTAAAGGAAATTTAGAAATTTTAAAAAAGGTGTAGGTATTTGAAAAGATTTCAAAGAACTTGAAAAAATCGAGAGAATCTTAAAAGATTTCAAGCAATTTTCAATTGATTACAAAAATCTAATATGAGATTTTAAATGATTTGAAATATTTTAGGGTATTTTTAAATTTTCCATATCTTTTCAAGAGCTTTAATAAATTTTAAAAGATTTCAAAAGATTTTTAGGGATTTTAAATATGTGAGGAATTTTCAACTTATTTTAATAATTCAATAGGATTTGAAGGAATTTAAAATTTTTCAGATGGGATATTTTAAAAAATTCCAAAGTACTTTAGAAATCTTTAAAAAAAAGTTTTAAGTATTCCAAAAGATTTTGAAGGATTTGAAAAATTGTAGAGAATGTTAAAAGATTCTAAGAAATTTTCAATTGATTACAGAAATTAAATATGTTGATACAGTCCCCGTATTCACAACCACTGGAAACTAATTTGCTCGAAGTGATTTCCTGGTCGTGTTTACTAAACATAAACTCTACCTGGGAAATATCTCCGGTCTAAGTTACTTTAAAGTGGCTATTCAACGACCTTGCATTTCTCTGCCTGAGTTCTAAACACTTGGACGGAAGAAAGGGAGTCATAAAATCACACCTGGCACATCTGTGATGGAAGGTTTTCCCATCACGCGCCAAGCATGACTCACTCCGCGTCACCTCTTGTTTTCTCACACTTTTCTTTTTACTTAAGTTTAAATGTTCCTTTAAGATAATTCTTATACTTCTTTATTTTCCGCTACTGTTTCTATACTTTACTCTACAACTCTGTTGTGTAATTTTTAATTCTCATTTTTATTTTTACTTTTACAAATATTCACTTTTCTCTTCACGTTTAAATTATGTGTATTTTAGAGGACTTCTATTTTAGATTTTATTTTTCCCGAAAAATTATATGGACTTCTGCTGTTTATATATTTTATGTTATTACTTTGTATTTTATTTCCTTTTAGAAACTTTAATTGTATTTGATTTTCTTCTGCATACGTTTCATGTTTTCTATTTTTCACATGCTATTTTCTGATACTTTGAAATTTATAATTTTGAATTTTCGCACCATGCGCCATTCTACTGCGAGATCAAAGTTGAGATGCGTACTCAACTTTGAATAGAGTAGGGATGGACGGGGCAGCCGCTACGCCCCTCCATCAGCTACGCGAGTGGCCGAGAGGACCGGGCCAATCGCTGACCGGACCGCCTCTCGGCTGGCGGAAATAAAAACGGGTGCGTACAAACGAAAGTACGCACTCTTATTCGGGCTTTCAGCTGGGTAACCTCAGTCCCCTGGTCGCTTTCGGTTCTTGTACCATTTTTTTGAGAATAAAAAGTGCTCTCGAATAAAAACACAATGGCAGCCTTCTCTCTCTCTGTTTCTCTCAGTCTTTCTCTTCGCAGCTCCGCCTCGACCGCTTTACTATCTCTCTACTTTTGCTGGGTCGTTAAGCTCTCCTTGCAGCTCCGGTCGCCCTTTCTTTTCTATCACTTTCAAGGTCGGTAAAATCTCCTTGCAGCTCCGATTACCTTTTGCTAAACTTCTTCCTAAGATCGGTAAGCCTTTATCGCGGTTCCGATAGTCCCTGTTCATCTTTTCTCTCTTTCCTTTACATATCTTCCTCCAAACATATTTCTCGAAAACCAAAATCGTTTTCTCGTCCCAACAAGCGCACCCGAGTCCGCCGTCGCTTAGCTGCCCTACTTGATGTCCTGCAAGCCGGCCTTCAGCTAGAAGACTACCTGCCTCCCGCACCTTCCTCCTCCTCCTCTACTCCCAAGGAGTAGTACGTTCTGTCGTACTACTTTAATCCTCGCATCAATTCCCTCAAACGCTTTCGGGCGGAGGAGAGAGACGACGAGGTTCTCATCCTCGACGAAGATGAGCTCCTCCGATCAATAGTAACTCCTCCCTCGAACACTCTCCTGGCGAGTATAAACGCGACCTAGGTTTCTAGGTTTAGTCCACTTAACTAATCACCCTGACGTCGGGACTTCCTCCCTAAAAAAAAAGGTTATCAGACCTCAACACGTGGTCAGTGGCCCCCACGTTCATACGTACCGGGGATCTCCACCACCAAACCAGTCACGGTATTTCCGTAGCACTGATCGTATTGGGAACACGCATGGATGGACCAGGGGTGGTCCACGGAACAACTGGACCAGTTCCTGCGTACCAACAACAAGAGCTTGCCCGTCCGAGGGCCCCTTTCAACTTCGATCCACGGCAGCAGCGAGTTTCAAAAGAAGAAGTCGTGGTAAAGTAGCCTCTATCCAGAAGGGTACGAACGGCTCGCCACGCTCGGGAAGACAACGATAGCACCTTGGCACAGTAGCCTCTACCCACTAGGATTCCACGGCTATCCACACACATCCAACCTACCAGGTGTATACATATGAAACCGGTATTTTTTCAAGAAAAAAACACATTTATTTCAAGAGAATGATAACAAATATTTTATTCAAAGTATGCGCCC
>NC_046665.1:15780620-15784473 GCF_010883055.1 Belonocnema kinseyi | reverse complement strand
TCCACCGGGCTAAAGTGCTCCGAAGCGTCCAAAAACGCAACAATGGGTCGGAAAGGTTATGGCCTCCGTATTTTGGGATGCACATGGCATAATATTCGTGGATTATCCTGAAAAAGGTAAAACCATAACCGGAGCATACTATTCATCATTATTGGAACGATTGAAAATCGAAATCACCGAAAAACGACCGCATTTGAAGAAGAAAAAACCGCTTTATCATCACGACAATGCGCCTGTTCATTCATGCTTAGTTGCACAAGCAAAATTGCATGAAATCGGCTTCTAATTGGTTCCTCAGCCACCGTATTCACCAGACCTGGCCCCCAGCGACTATTACTTGTTTCCTAACCTGAAAAGATGGCTCACCGGTAAGCATTTTTACTCAGATGAGGAGCTCATCGCTGAAACTGAGGCGTATTTTGGAGACCTTCCGATCGAGTACTTTTCGGACTGTATCAAAAAGTTAGAAAATCGTTGGACTCGCTGTATCGACCTAAAAAGAGAGTATGTTGAAAAATAAAATCGACTTTGGCCAAAAAAACGTCTCCGTGTTTCATTTTTCAGGGACTTATCAGACTGCCTAGTATACTTTCTACAGTATTGGCGTCAACGTCACCCCCCCTCCCTCATAATCTTTAACCTCCTCTTCCTTGCCTTTCTTTACTATTGGTATAACTACTCATTCTTCCCATAACTCTGGCTTCATCTCTTTCTCTACCATATTTACCTCCTTTTACAAATTTTCTCTCTACTCCTCCTAGCAAATCCAAAAAATATTTCTTCCATTCTATCATTTCAATATCTTGGTTTACTCTTTTTTTCTTTTTCTTTCTCTATTTACCACCTTCCATACCTCTTCTTCCGTCCTAGCCTTCTCTGCCTCTTCCTCAAACCTTTTATCCTCTTTCTCTTTCTTTTGATAACACAACTCAGCATACTCTTTCTTTTTTTCCCATATTCTTCCCGATTACTTTTTTCTTTTCTCTACTTTCTTAATTCCTATCTGACTTCCTTTTCTTCTCTTTGCAGTCCTCATCCCACCCACTTCTATTCTCTCCTTTAGTAACTTCATTTTTGTTTGCGCACTCTAATCCTGTTTTTATTTCTCCTATCATTTTTCCCATCTCCTCGTCCACATTTCCCGCTCCCATTTTGATATTTCTTATTTTTTCTCTAAACCGTTCTTTTCCTTCCCTTGACCAATCCCCTTTTCCTACACTTTTACATTTGCTTCCGTTTTACTCATATTTCTATAGCCTTTTTGGCCCTCTAATGTGACTATTAAGGAAAAGTGATCCGAATGAATATATTGACCTACTTCTAGTTTCCTAATCTTCTCTCATAACTCATCATCTACTATTACATAATCAATTACCGTTCCCCTTTTACTTCTTGAGCGTGGATATTCTCCTTTTTCACCCCCTTCTATATTTCCGTTTAAGATATACCATCCCAACTCCTCCAAGCTCTTCAACAACTTTTTTCCCTACCCATTTAGTTCCTTATCTTTGGCTTTTCTTCCTCTCTCTTCTATATTTATATATTTGGGATATATCTTGCAAACGAATGGAGATCATGCAGCTCATATAAGAAAAAGAATGAAAAAAGCAACAGGGATAATAAAACAGATATGGAGAATAGAAAAAAGAAGGTTAAAGAAATTGGAAAAGGAGAATGATTATTTGATATGCTAGTATGGCCGGTATTAGGTTATGGAACAGAGATATGGGGGTTGAAAGAAAGGAAATATATTGGCAGTTTACAAGAAAGGTATATTTGGTGGACACTAGGGGCAGACTGGAGGACGCCAGGATATACGGTGAGAGAAGAAACGCAAAGGCATAAGTTTACTTTGAGAGCGGGAAAGAGGGCATGGAAATTTGAGACGAAGATAAGGAAGGGAAAGGGAGAGGAGTTGGCGAGAAAGTGCTTGATGGAGGTAAAAGAGAGGAGAATGAGGGCGATCGAATTAACGAGATGGAATGAAGAAAGGAGGGAGTTCTTTAATGATAGAGAAATAGAAGACGGGACTGGAGTAAACTATGAAAAATTGGAAAAAGGGAGCGGGAAAGACAATTAATAGAAAGATGGGAGGGGGCGATTGAGTAATTAAAATACAATAAATGATATAAGATGATAAAAAACGAAGGGGTGCCAAAGTATTTAGAAAAGGGATGGGGAGCGAGAAGGTGGACGAGAATAGCAAGATTTAGATTGGGAAAAGAAGTAAGGGAGGAGATGTACTGGAAAAAAGAAGAGAACAGAAAGTGTAGAAGATGTGAATGGGAGGAGGAAATATGGGAGCATGTATGGGAAAGATGTAGGAGAGGAATAGAAGATAAAGAAAGCTGGCAAGAAAATGTGGTTAAGATTCTAGATGAAGATGGATTAGAATAAGAATGGATCAAGGAGTTGGAGGGTGCTAGAGAAGCGAATTAGAGATACTGAAAAAATGCACGGAAGTCTCTTAGACTAGAAGCATAAAAATTGTAAGTAATAAGACTTTATGTAAATAGTTGTAAATAATTGTATATATAGAAAGGATAAGATTTTTAAAAAATATAGATAGAAGCGGAAAGATTGTAAGAAATGGAAGTCATGTAAACCCTTAGGGGACACATTATGAATAAAGAAAAACTGAAATATTTGAAATCCTTTAAAATCTCATATTAAATTTCTGCAGTCAATTGAAAATTACGTCACATCTTTTAAAACATCTTCAAATATTTAAAATACTTAAAAATCTTTTGAAATCTCTTGAAAATTTCTAAAGCTCTTGAAAATATCTTGAAAATTTAAAAATACCCTGAAATATTTCAAATCCTTTAAAATCTCATATTAAATTTCTGAATCAATTGAATATTTTTTAATTCTCTCCAATTTTCCAAATCTTCCAAGATCTTTTGAAATACCTAGAACTTTTTTGTGAGATTTCTAAAATTCCTTCAAATTATCAAAATAAGTTGAAAATTCCGTGACATCTTTTATAACATCCTCAAATATTTTAAAACCTTAACAATATTTTGAAATCTCTTGAAATTTTTTAAAGCTCTTGAAAATATCTGGAAATATTAAAAATACTCTGAAATATTTCAAATCCTTTAAAATCTCATATTAAGTTTCTGTAATTAATTGAAAATTCCTTGGAATCTTTTAAGATTCTCTACAATTTTTCAAATCCTTCGAAATCTTTTGAAATATCTAAAATAACCTGAAATTCCTTTAAGTTATAAAAATATATTGAAAATTTCTTTGGATCTTTTGAAACATACTATAACATTTAAAATCTTTAAAAATATTTTGAAATCGTTTGACATTTTTTAGAGCTTTAGAAAATATCTTAAAATTTCAGAAATACCCTAAGATATTTCAAATCCTTTAAAATCTCATATCAAATTTCTGTAATCAATTTAAAGTCATTTGGAATCTTTTTAAATTCCCTCAAATTTTTCAAATCCTGCAAAATCTTTAGATATACCTAGAACTTTTTTTTGAGATTTCCAAAGTAATTTGGAGTATTTTAAAATAACCCTTCTGAAATTTTTATTATATTTGGACTTCTTTTAAAACATTCTCAAATATTTAAAATCCTCAAAAACCTTTTGAAATTTTTTAAAGCTCTTGAAAAGATCTCGGAATTTAAAAAATACTCTGAAATATATCAAATTCTTTAAAATCATATTGATTCAAGCCGGGTGTGGTATGTCAACCCGACTTGCTCTAAAGGTGGGATGAGCTGAAGTGTGTCTCGAGATATACCAGGTGTATACATATGAAACCGGTATTGCCATTTAGCGGCCAGTAGGCACACTTGTAGGCACTGTCGGAACTTACCATTTGTGCTAATTGGCGT
>NC_046665.1:15777829-15780520 GCF_010883055.1 Belonocnema kinseyi | reverse complement strand
ACATTTTCTGGCGTAGTGACCTCTTTTGGGCGCCCAGATCGTTCAGCATCAACTGTGCTCGTACGGCCACAACGAAACTCGGTAAACCACTTATGAATCGTTTCGATCGACGGTGCAGAGTCCGAGTAATACTTATCCAGCTTGGCCTTGGTCTCGGATATCGTTTTCTTGCGAAGATAGTAGTGTTTCATGAAAACTCGAAACTCAGATTTTTCCATATTAAAAAAAAACTCGGAGGTTAGTCGCTTCTCAGTGCTGTAACTTGTAAATGCGTAAACATGAATGGCTGAAGTTTTGACAGGCGTCATTTGAAGGATCAAGCTCGACGAAAATGGTTCACATTAGTGAATATTAATGCCATCTCTTAGAATTTTCAGGTACTTATCAGACTGCCTAGTATGTAACTATTATGTCGGAGAGATTGAAGATAGAATTTGAAGAAAAAAAGATCGAGTCACCCAATCAGACATGGTTTAGAAAAGAAATAGGGGTAATGGACAGCATATATATTCTAAACTATCTAGTAAATAAGAGAATTAAAAGGAAAAAATGGGCAGTGATAGCAATGTTCGTGGACTTAAAGGCGGCGTTTGACTCATTAGACCTAATAGAAATAGAAAAAGTTATGATAAAAAAAGGGGATAAGAGAGAGATTAATAAAGAGGGTATCAGAAATTTTTAGAGAGACCAAGAGCAGGGTAAAGGTAGGAGAGCTATAATAATGAGGTTTATAAAAGGAGGGGGAAGGAAGAAAGAAATATTTCAGTTTATTTTAAAAATTTTAAGATATTTTCAAGAGCTTTAAAAAGTTTCAAGAGATTTCAAAAGATTGCTAAGGATTTTAAATATTTGAGAATGTGTTAAAAGATGTCAAGGAATTTTTAACAGATTTTTATAATTTAAAGAAATTTCAAAGAATAAAAAGTTTCAGAAGGGTTATTTAAAAAAATTCCAAAGTACTTTAGAAATCTGAAAAAGAAAGTTCTAGGTATTTCAAAAGATTTTGAACGATTTGAAAAATGGAGGAGAATTTTAAAGGATTCGAAGGGATTTTCAATGGATTACAGAAATTTAATATCAGATTTTAGAGAATTTGAAATATTTCATGGTATTTCTGAAATCTTAATATATTTTCAAGAGCATTAACAAATTTCAAAAGATTTTTAAGGATTTGAAATATTTGAGGATGTCTTAAAAGTTGTCAAGGAATTTTCAATTTATTCTCATAACTTAAAGGAATTTCGAAGAATAACCAAAATTTTTGAAGGGTTATTTTAACAAATTCCAAAGTACTTTAGAGATCTTTAAAAAATGTCTTGATATTCCAAAATATTTTGAAGGATTTGAAAAATTGAAGGGAGTGTTAAAAGGTTTTGAGGAGTTTTCAATGGATTACAGAAATTTAATATAAGATTCTAAAGGATTTGAAATCTTTCAGGGTTTAAATATGTTAGCATGTTTTAAAATATGTCAAGGAATTTTAAACATATTTTGCTAATTTAATAGAATTTCAAAGAATTTAAATAAATTTCAGAAAGGTTATTTTTAGAAATTCCAAAATACTTTAGAAATCTTAAAAAAAAACATGTAGGTATTTCAAAAGATTTTGAAGTATTTGAAAAATTGTAGAGAATTTTGATGGATTCCAAGGAATTTACAATTGATTACAGAAACTTAATATGAGATTTTAAAGGATTAAAAATATTTCAGGGTATTTTTAAATCTTCAAGATCCTTTCAAGAACTTTAATAAATTTCAAGAGATTTAAAAATATTTCCAAGGATTTTAAATATTTGAGGATGTTTTAAAAGACGTCACGGAAGTTTCAACTTATTACGATAATTTAAAGGAATTTTAGAAATCTTTAAAAAACAGTTCTAGGTATTTCAAAAGATTTTGAAGGATTTCAAAAATTGGAGGGAATTTATAAAGAATCCAAGGAGTTTTCAATTGATTACAGAAATTTAATATGAAATCTTAAAGGATTTCAGACATTTCTGTTTATATAAAAAATTTTAAGATATTTTCAAGAGCTTTATAAAATTTCAAGAGATTTCAAAATATTTTTGAGGGTTTTAAATATGTTAGCATGTTTTAAAATATGACAAGGAATTTTAAACATATTTTGATAATTTAATAGAATTCAAAGAATTCAAAAAAATTCCGAAAAGTTATTTTTAAAAATTTCAAAGTACTTTAGGAATCTTAAAAAAAAGCTTCTAGGTATTTCAAAAGATTTTGAATTATTTGAAAAATTGTGGAGAATTTTAATGGATTCCAAAGAATTTACAATTGATTACAGAAACTTAATATGAGATTTTAGAGGATTTGAAATATTTCAGGGTATTTTTAAATCTTTAAGATCCTTTCAAGAGCTTTACTAAATTTCAAGAGATTTTAAAAGCTTTTAAGGATTTTAAATATTTAAGGATATTTTAAAAGATTTCAAGGAACTTTCAACTTATTTTGATCATTTAAAGGAATTTTAGAAATCTTAACAAACAGTTCTAGTTATTTCAGAAGATTTTTAATGATTTGAAAAATTGAAGAGAATTTTAAAAGGGTCCAAGGCGTGTTCAGTTGATTGCAGAAATCGCTTTTCAAGTTTTTTTAATCCTTCAGAAAAGTGCGTTTTCGGAAGTTCCTCAAAATAAGCACTTACAGAGGCAATGACGTCTTCGTTGTCTGGAA
>NC_046665.1:15776444-15777729 GCF_010883055.1 Belonocnema kinseyi | reverse complement strand
ATTTATTTTATATTTTATTATTAGTTATTTGTATGAAAATTTAACTTTTTGTTTAAAAATTTTACTATGCTGTTGAAAACAATTTAAACCAAGTTTTTTGTTAATTTATGTATTTTATTTAAAATTTCTCTTTTTTGTGCAAAAAACTAATGGTTTTAGTTGAAAGTTTAACTATTTCTATTAAAAGTTAGTCAACTATTCATAAATATTAAAATAATATTTTATAATTATAATATTAACATTGATAATATACAGGGTGGGCCATTTTAATCTATTTACTTTTATTTTTACCCATATTTTTGACAACGGATTTGGAAAAAGCGGAAAATTTTACGTCCGAAAATGTATTTTGAAAATTTTTTATGACCCATTTAAAAAAATTATTTCCATTTAAAAAAATGGGTTTGACAGTCAAAAAACATAGAAAATGAAGTTCAAGGTCAAATTTACGGTCACCAGTATTTGACCCCCTTCATCCTGAACAACTTTTGTCTGAACAATTTTTTTGTACAATATCACTATTCTGAGATTTTTTGGTAAATAGATTAAAATGGCCCACCCTGTATATATGAGTAATAATATCCATATTATATACACCTGAAAAACATAACCTCAAAATCGACGCATGCATGAAATTAAGAATCACGTGAAACTTCAAAATCGCCAATTTCTTAAATTTTTTTCAAATGGAGATCGAGATATAAATGGAAGATCACCGAAGCTTTCAGATCGGCAATCATCATGCATCAGAAAAGCTGAGAAAACCGAAGTTTGAGTCGTGCATTTTCGGCTTACAAAAGAACTTACAGTGGTAATCATGCACCTTCTGTTTTGCGGCACCCACACAGTGGATATGGTGGGGGTAAATTTCATCCACGATCTGGCAACTTTGAAGAGAACGTGGGGGCGATGCCACGAAGCAATAATGAGACTGATCATGCTGTATAAAACGTCTCGAGTTTTGACCAGTGATCCCAGATCTGAAACGAGACGTGGTCCAATACTATGACACGTCTATGTCCGTCTGAATATGGTAGGAGACGATATAAATGCCTGGGTTGCGCGTGCAACCCATTTTTCCTCTTCTGAATTTGAAAACTCGAAGGTGCACGATTGCCGGTCGGAACACTTCGGCGGTTCTATTTATATCTCTATGTGCTTTGAAATAAAATTAAGAGATTGGGATTTTAATATTTCCAGATTTCGATGCTGGACTTGCGATTCTCATGATTTGAATACTTCGCGCGCCTCTTTAATGCGTGTATTTTGAGGTTACGTTACTTCA
>NC_046665.1:15773268-15776344 GCF_010883055.1 Belonocnema kinseyi | reverse complement strand
TCTAGTCGGGAGTGGTGCTGACTGAAAACAGATGATTTGGAGCGATTCGCGCGCCATCTGTTGGTCATTCTAAGGACTTATTGAACTACCCTCGTATCAAAATGAATCATCGTGAAAGCATAAAATCTATTATCAAGGAACTCTACGGGGAGAGTATTCTTATTAAAACCAACACCTTCAGTAAGCTCAGGACCTCTCAAGGTAAGCTACTAACATCCTTAGCTTTTTTGAAACGGTGCAGGGACCACAAAACCATCCCAAAATTCTTACAAGTGAAAAATAATTTGGGAACATCTAAATCCAAATCGATTCTGCATAATACAAGTTTGCATACTACCTCTGAAAAACTATTAAAACTTCACATTTTCCTATCAAATACCCTAAGATTTGACATTTGGTCCACATTGGACTGCATATCGTTTGACCAATCACAACGGATTAAAGAGCTTTCCACCCGAAAACAAAAAACAAAATTTGACAAATTACTTCCAGTAAAGCAAACTCAACTAACAAATAAGGTAAAAAAACATCTCTGACCACCCTCTGAACAGTGAAATGATTTCAGCCTTATTTAAAGGACAAAATTTTGCTGTAGCTCCATCGAAAATCCCAAATGAAGAAATAATCAGCAATTTAGAATCCACAATATATACCCTTCCACCCGAAAAAGCGAATGACCCACGACGCAGGACGGCCAATATTTTACGCTCAGCTCAAGTTCCCTCCTCAAACTTAACAAAACAGGAAGAAACCGCAATTAAAGAACTCAATAAAAGTAAAGATTTTATAATATTGCCCGCAGATCGTGAAAGCATAAAATATATTATCAGATTGTTAAGGATTTAAAATTTTTGAGAATTTTTTAAAAGATGTCGATGAATTTTGAGCACATTCTTATAATTTAAAGGAACTTCAAAAAATTAAACAAATTTCAGAAAATTTATCTTTAAAAATTGCAAAGTACTTTAGAAATCTTAAAAAAGAAGTTTTAGATATTTTAACAGATTTGGAAGGATTTGCAAAATTCGAGAGAATTTTATAAGATTCCAAGGGATTTTCAATTGATTACAGAAATTTAATATGAGATTGTATAGGATTTGAAATATTGTAGGGTGTTTCTAAAATTTTAACTTTAGAAATCTTAAAAAGAAATTCTAGGTGTTTCAATAGATTTGGAAGGATTTGAAAAATTGGAGAGGATTCAAAAAGATTCCAAGGATATTCCTATTGATTACAGAAATTTAATATGAGATTGTAAAGCATTTGAAATATTTTAGAGTATTTTCAAAATTTCAAGATATTTTCAAGAGCTTTAAAAAAGTTCAAGAGATTTCAAAAGATTTTTAAGGATTCTAAATAATTGAACATGTTTTAAAAGATTTGAAGGAATTTTCAATTTATTTTCATGACATAAAGGAATTTCGAAGAATTAAAAAAATTTTAGAATAGTTATTTTCAAAAATTCCAAAGTACTTTAGAAATCTTAAAAAAAAGTTTGAGGTATTTCAGAAGATTTTAAAAGATTTGAAAAATTGAGAGAATTTTAAAAGGTTTCAAGGAATTTTCAATTGATTACAGTAATTTAATATGAGATTTTGAAGGATTTTAAATATTTCAGGGCATTTTTTAAATTTCAAGATCTTTTCAAGAGCTTTAAAAAATTTCAAGAGATTTCAAAAGATTTTAAATATTTGAGGATGTTTGAGAAGATGTCAAGGTATTTTCAGTTTATTTTCATAACTTGAAGGTATTTTAAAGAATTGAAAAAATTTTTAGATGGGTTATTTAAAAAATTCCAAAGTACTTTAGAAATCTTCAAAAAAGTTCTAGGTGTTTCAAAAGATTTTGAAGGATTTGAAAAATTGGAGAGAATTTTGAAAGATTCCAAAAAAATTTTAAATTGATTATAGAAATTTAATATGAGATTTTGAAGTATTTGAAATATTTCAGGGTATTTTGAAAATTTCACGATATTTTCAAGAGCTTTTCAAAATTTCAAAAGATTTTAAAAGATTTTTAATGATTTTAAATATTTGAGGATGTTTTAAAAGATGTCAAGGTATTTTCAATTTATTTTCGTAACTTAAAGGAATTTAAAAGAGTTAACAAAATTTTAGAAGGGTTATTTTTAAATATTCCAAAGTACTTTAGAAACCTAAAAAAATTCTAGGTATTTCAAAAGATTGTGAAGGATTGGAAAAATTTGAGAGAATTTAAAATGATTACAAGGAAGTTTCAATTGATTATAGTAATTTAGTACTAGAATTTAAAGGGGCTATGCCCATTTCTCGGTTCTCAAATCAAGGCCTTTTCGGGATTAAGCAAAAAAATACGTTGTTAAATGGTCTAAAATTGTTACGATTATATTTAGTATCTCTTGGAACAAAATTCTATAAAATTTGATATAAAAATGTTGATTTGAAGCCGAGTTATATGTGGCACTGCAGAGGTTCTAAAAAAAAGCTGAAAAACGGTTGCAGTTGTAGGTCACGTCAGGATGCCTGAAATCAAAAGATTAAAATATTCCCTTAAACTATATAAGATACTCCACTGGTTGAGCCACTAGCTCTTGAAAATATTGAAAATTGGAAAAATAGCAGCGTTTAAAAAAAAGTTTTTATTTCACATAAAAAAACGCGCGTTTTTCGCATGGCAACATTTCATTTTTTTGAAAATCATAAGGATAGTGCTTCATCCGATGCAAAAACATATCCCAAATACCCGTCTAATATTTGAAGTTGATCGGCTAATTAGTTTTGGAGTTACAACTGCAGTCATTTTGAAAAATGCAGTTTCGAGAAAAACGCGTTTGAAGTTTTGATTACTGAATCACACCAACAGTTTTTCTGCTATTCCAGGGTCTGACAATTTGCCTTCCTCTTGCTCATAAAATGATTTTTTTTTATTGAATACTCGTCTTTCTTGGTAGAAAATTAATCTTTTTTGTCGAAAATTTAACTATGATTAAGCATTAATTTTGTGTATAGAAAATTAGTCTTGATGGAAACTGAATTTCTTTTGTTCAAAGTTCATGTATTTTATTAAAAATACCTTTTTTAGTATATTATTATTTATT
>NC_046665.1:15771296-15773168 GCF_010883055.1 Belonocnema kinseyi | reverse complement strand
TTATGTTATATTATAATAGTCTTATTTAAATCTTGATCCGCATTTGAAAAAAATTAAAGAAATTGTTGATTTTGGAATTCATCGCGTTTGGATAAAAACTCAATTATTTGATTGAAAAATTAATTATTTTGTTAAAAATGTAACTATTTTGTAAAAAAGTCCTCTTTTCTATCAAAAATTCAACTATTTTGTTAAAAATGTTATTTCTTTTATTTGAAGGTTCATCTCTTTCGTTGAAAATACATTTTTGAAACTGACAATTAATCTATACCATTTTTGGTTAAAAAATCATGTATTTTATTAACAATTCGTCTTTCTTTGTAGAAATTAAATTGCTTTATGGAAAATTTATACCTTTTGATTAGAAATTACATTTTCCGGTTGAATTATCAACTGTAAATATTTTTTGGTTGCAAAGTTGTTTTGTTGTAAATGCAACTATATTGTTAAAAATTAAAATCATAATTTTTGGGTGGAAAATTCGATTATTCACTTAAAGTTGAACTACTTATTAAAAAAATTAATTTTTTCTTATAAAAGATTCATAATTATAGTTGAAAATTCAACTATTTGCCTTTAAATTAGGTTAAAAATTCAGGTTTGTTGTAGATAATACTCTTTTTGAGTTTAAAATTAAAAAATTTATTAAAATTAAATTGACCTTTTTTAGTAGAAATTTAATCTTTTTGGTTGAAAATGTATCGTTTTTGGTCAGAAATGCAATTGTTTGGTTAAAATATGAACTATACATCTTCTTGGGTTTAAAAGTCGATTATTTCACTAAGAGCTGAACTACTTTGTAAAAAAAATTACTTTTTTGAACAAGGTTTTATAATTATAGTTGAAAATTTAACTATTTGGTTGAAAGTTTAACTCTTTGATTGAAAACTCATATTTTCCACTCAAGAAATTCAACTTTTTGTAGATAATTCGTCTTTTTGACTTTAAAATTAAATAATTTCATTGAAAATTCATGTATTTTGTTTGAAATTTGTCTTTTTTGCAGATCATTAATTTTCTTGTCCAAAAATTCATGTTATTGGTTTTCAATAAAGTTGTTAAATTTTAATTGTCGACCAAATAGTTTAACTTTCACTTACAGTTTAAGTACTTAATAAAAAATTAATTTTTTCTTATTGAGGATTCATAATTATTGTTGAAAATTCAACTATTTGCCTTCAAATTAAATTTTTTGTTAAAATTGCATCTTTGGGCGTTAAAAGTAAAGGAGTAAAAAAGTAAAGTAAAAATTTAGCTTTTTCGTAGATGATACTCTTTTTGACTTTAAAATTAAATAATTTTGTTGAAATTTCATATATTTTGTTGGATTGACCTTGTTTGGTAGAAATTTAATCTTTTTGGTTGAAAATGTATCATTTTTGGTCAAAAATGCAATTGGTTGGTTGAAATATGAACTGTACATCTTCTTGGTCTTAAAAGTCGATTATTTCACTAAGAGTTGAATTACTTTGTAAAAAAATACTGTTATTTTCAACAAGGTTTTATAATTATGGTTAAAAATTGAACTATTTGGTTGAAAGTTTAACTCTTTGATGGAAAACTCATATTTTTCGCTGAAAAAAAATCAACTTTTTGTAGATGATTCGTGTCATTGACTTTAAAAATAAATAATTTCGTTGAAAATTCATGTATTTTGTTTGAAATTTGTCTTTTTTGGTATATCATTAATTTTCTTGGTCAAAAATTCATGTTTTTGGTTGAGAGTTTAACAACTTTATTGAAAATTTATTTTATCGATTAAAAAGTTTGTTTTTATCTGAAAATGTAACTATTCTAGGATTGATTAAAAATTAATCGTTTTTATCTGGAAATTGAACTATTCAATTTTTGGTTGAAACTTTATCCTGTACA
>NC_046665.1:15769177-15771196 GCF_010883055.1 Belonocnema kinseyi | reverse complement strand
TCGCCGTATGGTGGGTTGAAATTTTTGTAAAAAGAAAAATCAAAACATGGTTTTCGATGTATTTTTTCCCGTAGAATTCGATTCTGAAGTCAAAAAAATAAATTTTTCTTTATTTTTTTTTATTTAAAAAAAAAACCATGAAGAAACCGTAAAAAATGAGGTTTTTCGAGCAAAACCCCATAAAAAAGTAGCTGGACCCTACTTTTTTATTGAAAATTCGGATTCAGCGTCGAAAAATACATAAGAATATATAGGTCTGGTCAATTGCACAGACACTTTTGTTTTTTTTGTGGGCCTGTGTTATAATAATGAAGAATTATTGTGATTATTATAATAATACCATATAATACAATGCACTTGCTATACTGTGCCCCCATTAAGCGTATTATTTTTATTTTTGTAATTTTCGGACGTTTTACAAGTACTGCTTCTCTTCTTCAGCGTTTCTTAATAACTGACATGAAAAAATTGAATTTAATTGAAGGAAAATACCAGTTTCATCATGATCTAAAACTTAAATTTTTTTAATTTCATCATTTTTTACGATCCTTTCGTGATGTAACTAGTTCGGTTTTTATTCGCCAAAATAATTTATTTCAGGTAGTGTCTTATTTAATATACAAATAATTCCATTTAATTTTTTTCAAAACCAAAAAAGTGACAAACAGTTTGTTACACCACGACACCATCACACAAAAATTTCTTTTTCTCCGAACTGAATGACTTTTTTGGATGACCATTTTTTTTCTCATTCGGAGTCTCCATATCTGTAAACATCACGGGAGGTGTTTTTATACTTTTTTAAAACTAAAAATTGAATTTTTTATCTTAATCCGAAGCCGTGCCCGCTCCAATTTTAGGTTAGTGTAAGTTTCAGATTTTCAAGTTTCACATATAGTGCCCCTAAGCTGGATAACTCTTTCTGATCAAACTTTTTAGACCTTAAATCAGGAATACTTAAGCTTTGGAGTATTTAAGTTTGAGAAACGCTGTGCTACATCATGACGCGAAATGACTTGAATCGTTAGAAAAGCGTCTCCGCACTGTCATGGTAACCAATATGGACATCACTTTACGAGACGCGGCTTGTACGTATTTCGTACCACCAAGTTTCTGGACCATAGCTGCTTGGATCATGGCCCATGGAGTAATAAGAAGGAGACCGATCTCCGTACTTACGTTCTGACTGCGGTAACTGTCTATTTACTGAGTTTAAACACAATGCTCACAAGGGAGGGGCACATGCGCACTGTAATTTGCTATCTCCTTTTCTCCCGCGAGAAGTGTGCGAGTGAGTGCCAGTGCTTGATAACCACAACGACATATTACCTAATATTATACTGTCACATTATTCAATCTGCACATTTTATATCATTTAATAATTACAATTAAATCTGTATTACTGACCCATACTTTCCAGGTCACAATTTCTCAACCTAATTCTGCACAAAAACACAGAAATAAATAAGCACGTATATTGATATACTCAATTGACAATATTTACAGGAACATAACCTCAGTTTTTAGTTGTCATTAAACACGACACTCACTCGCACATTTTTTGCGGGAGAAAAGGGGATAGCAAATCACAGTGCGCATGTCCCCTTTCTTGGAGAATTGGATTTAAACGCCTAAGACTGGCAGTAAATGTGCAGTTACCGCAGTCAAAACCAGTGATCCCAAATCTGAAACGAGACGTGGTCCAATACTATAACACGTCTATGTCCGTATAGATATGGTAGGAGACGATATAAATGCATGGGTTGCGGGCGCAACCCATTTCTCCTCTTCTGAATTTGAAAACTCGAAGGTGCACGATTGCCGGTCGGAACACTTCGGCGGTTCTATTTATATCTCTATCTGCTTTGAAATAAAACCAAGAGATTGGGATTTTAATATTTTCAGATTTCGATGCTGGGCTGGCAATTCTCATGATTTGAATACTTCGCGCGCTTCTTTAATGCGTGTATTTTGAGGTTACGTTACTTCAAGTATAAAATATAAATTATATAAATATTA
>NC_046665.1:15757260-15769077 GCF_010883055.1 Belonocnema kinseyi | reverse complement strand
TGAAGCTTCATTTCCTTGATTCACATATTGATCAATTTCCTGAGAACAACGGGGACTTTAGTGAAGAGCAAGGAGAAAGGTTTCACCAAGACTTGAAGGAATCTGAACGCAGATTTCAAGGACGATGGGGTATAAATATGTTGGCAGATTACTGCTGAATGATGAAGAGAGAAACATCTTCAGAAAGAGGTCAAAAGGGTGTCAGAAATCCTTTACGCCGGTCATTTGTCGAGAAACGTGTGCGTAAGCGTAAAACACTTTAAAACTTTATTTAAAATATTTTTTTGGAAGACAAAAATAAAAATAGATATCGCCAATATCTAGTATCCAACATTTCACTATCGTAGTTGCGAAGTATTAGCGAAAATTCTACAAACTCAATTGATTAACCCATTAAAACTATAAGGCACTTCTTAAAAGAAGCTAAAAATATTATAATGGAGTTCATGAATATCGCTATACATTGGTTCTAAGGCTTACTTTATGATCAAGGGTCGAAAAAAGTTCTAGTTTTGTGATACATGTAGTGGAAAACCTCCAGAACAGTATCCAAAACATCGATTTTTTGAAAAAAAATATCATTTTATCACGTTTATTGTCCACTTACGCCGACTAGGAGTTGTTTTTTGAAAAAAATGACTTAAAATTCGTGATCAGCGACCTCAAAAACCCCCAGTAAAGTATTTTCAATGTTTATAAATCGGTTTAAAATCGTAAAACTTGATTTTAATGTCATTTTAATCAAATTTGAAGCAAATTTTCGCTTATCACGATTTTCTGCCTTTTCATCGCCGTATGGTGGGTTGAAATTTTTGTAAAAAAAAAATCAAAACATGGTTTTCGATGTATTTTTTCCCGTAGAATTCGATTCTGAAGTCAAAAAAATAAAATTTTTCTTTATTTTTCTTTATTTAAAAAAAAACATGAAAAAACCGTAAAAAATGAGGTTTTTCGAGCAAAGCCCCATAAAAAAGTAGCTGGACCCTACTTTTTTATTGCACATTCGGATTCAGCGTCGCAAAATACATGAGAATATATAGGTCTGGTCATTTGCACAGACACTTTTGTTTTTTTTTGTTGGTCTGTGTTATTTATAAGACTGTTTTCGAGTTTTCTGCAACGCGCACATGTAGCGTTTAACACGGTTTAAACTCTCACCTAACGTCCTTTTAAAAATGGAGGTCACTTTACGAATCTCTACGGGCTATGTGATTGGTTTACTTTTTTTAGTTATTTTCTTACTATATTCTTAACCGTATTAAAAAGATTTAACGCTTTATTTCGAGCTCTAAACTTTTTGGAATATCTTCTAACCTCTAACCTATAGCGGTGATGGGTTATATAACGATGATGAAAGTGGGCAAGTTCCTTTTGAAAATTAACCATTTACCGTAATCGTTAAGGTCATGTGATCAAACCTGGTCTTCAATTTTTCTTTCACAACTTGGGTCTAAACGAAATGAGGTATCGCTATGAAAGTTTGGGAAACGAAAGAGGAGGTAATAAAGTCCATGTCTCTGCTTTGTTCCGGTGGAAATTTTGAGAAAAATTTTTTTGAAGAAAATACCAGTGGAACCCTACCGAAAGAAATCTCTGAGTTTTCTTTAGCGAAATAGCTTGGCCCATTTGAGTCTATAAACAAAGTCGATTTGAAACAAAATAGTCTCGGAGATAGTATGAGAGATTTGGGTCCTTTTCAAGATCCTTTGAGTGGTCGTTTTAAGAGTGGTACGACGGTAATATAATGTGCCTTTTGTATTCGTCACGTACCGGGTGGGCAGAGTTATTTACAGTAGTTGGTCGTGGCTAATCCGCTCTCCCTTTTTAAATTTCTCTTCAAATTATGAACACTTTTTTTTAATTGATGAATTTTCTCATTATACTTATTTATAATTATAACTTATATACTGATATAGAATTTTCTAATTAAATTCATAAATGTTGTCTTTTTTGGCGTATCTCATTCCATTTACGAGAAACGTTCTATTAATTCAAATTTTAAGCATTAAAAAAAAAAGTTAGATATCTGAAGTCATCGAAACCCGTAGATTCCGAATTATTATGTTTTAGGCTATTAACTATGAAATTAAAAAAATCTACTTCTAAATTTTATTCCGAAAGCTTAACAAAGGACATTTGAGTGTCGGCTACTCTATTGAGATAGCCTCTCTGCGTGGAAAGGATATTTTAAAGCCTTCAGACCATTTAAGCGAGCTTCCTGTACCTTTAAAAATATCTACCTGAGTGCCTGCGGAGAATTTCTTTGAGATTCTTTGAACTAAAGAATTTTTAGTATATACTCCAAGATTCTTTTCGGTAGGGAAGTTTTCTTTCCCAACTTACGTCCACACGGAATGAGATATCGTGTTAAAAATTTGGCACGATAAATAGAAGGCATGCAAGAATGTGTCTCTGGTTCTAAATAATAAGAAGAGTGAAAAAAGTTTTTTTTAAATTACTATTTTGGAGAAATACCGACCGTGCTGTCATCAAACCCTGCAAGCTCCTTGTTTCCTATGTTCATGCCTGCAAGCAATTTGCAATGTTGTCAATGGGCTAGTTATGAGGTTTATATTGATCAAAGTGGACCAAAACAACAAAAATCGCTCACGAACATTGTGCACAAATAATGCCAAAACTAATGTTTGCACTTGAAATGCAAATAAACATATTTGGTCTGACATCGTATCAGTCTAGTATCAGCTGTGTCAAAGCAGCACTAGCGCAGGGAGTAGACAACTTCGAACTTCTAGGGGTGCTTTAATATTTATTAAAATTTCCCGAAAAAATTTCCGGAGTTATTTAAACTTTTATTTTTCAATATGGATAAAAAAATTTTGATCTTAAGGCTGACTTGATCAGCGGTTATACTCATCACATGGCCTTAAAAAACAAAACTTTTGCAATTTTGTATTTTAGAAATATAAAGTATGGAAATATTTAACGCTTATTTCTATCTGATGCATACAGTGTTGTCACGCGGCTACTTAAATGACTTTTATTCACTTTTCTTTCTCAAACCTTTCTTTAGTCATTTTTATTAAGCTAAAGTCACTATTGTCCCTTCTTTAGATGAAAATATCACTGTAGTCACTTATTTTTATAAACTTATGGTGCATTTACACGCCTGCCAAGTGGCTGTCAGACAGCAGAAAAATAATAAGAGTGAAAGAGATAGAGGGTACTTTTCTTTTAATTTTCCGCTCTCTGTCTCTTTTACTCTTATGAATTTTCTGCTGGATGGCGACCAGTAAACAGGCGTGTAACTACATTATTAAACAGGGAACTCGAGGATTTACATATTTTATTGAATGTCTTTGAAACTCCTGTGAATGAATGACTTTGCGTTCACATTGAGTTATTTGAAATTCAAGTCAAATCAACTGAATTCAATAGACCTTTTTCTTATTTAAAATGTTTTAACTTACTATGAAGAATTTGAATTCACTTTGAATTCTTATGCATTGCATTAATTAATTGCTTCTTGACAGATAAGACGTTTGTTAAATGCGTAAAAGTTTCCGGTGTACAGATGAAATTTGATATGAGGGTTATGCATGGCATCCTGTTTTGATTATTAATTTTATTTGAAAATTCCTGATAGATGATGGTTTAACTAAAAGTTTCTGCCTGTGAAAAACATGCTTCTGCAGTCTAGAATCTTCGAGAAAAATAATTAGAATTAAAAAAGTATATCTACAAAGTTAATCGTAGGTAAGAAAGGAATAAAATATCATTTCTTCTAGTAGGTCATATACTCAGGGATGCTTGTTGTTTTATTCTAGTATCAAGTAGCGAGCGAGGACCAGAGATAACAGCTACACGCGTTTAAACTCGCAGAAGCATTCATACATCGGCAGTCTAAGGTTGCACACATTTCATTATCCTATGATATCGTTCAAAAGAGAGATCACTTCATTTTACAGCTCGCAATCGTTCGCTTTCGTATTCATTCTTTTGAATACTGAAGATACTGAAAACAATTTCAAGACTCGAGAGAGAGATTATAGACAGCATGAATTTAATTTGAGACCTTTCATGGACGTTTAGTAAATACCACGAGTACACGGCCCGACGCTTATCGCTCCTTATGTCATGCAACTATATCCGAGCTAAGGTCGCATTCCTTTTTTATCCACAGATATATGCTAGTTTTTCAGCTTTCATTTAAAAAGGTCAGTTTTTTACTTTTTAAATGTTAAAGATTTAAACTAAAAATTTTGAAATGCAACAAATTAATATAATAAAATATTTGAATTTTTCCAATCATAGGGTAAGGCTATTATATAATATAGTCTATAGAAGATCAAGGATGATTTAATTCAGCGCTAAAATTTTTTTATAACGCTGAATATTCTATAACTAATAACATCAAATTTCTACTGCGCAATTATTTCGCAAAGAACTTTAAGGTTATTTTCAATGACGCACTACATTTTTGCGATGTTAAAAAATTATATCCGCACGTGTGGATTATAATGTAAAAGGTACTAGAATTTGTTGGACAAAGAGGGGATATAATAATAGGTAAGGATGGTAAATGATTTGCAGCATATATAGTTTAGGGAGAAAGAGAGATGGAGAGCTACGTATTAAAAAAGTGTTTTTAATCAAAATAATTTTGTAATATTTCAGAAGGCTTTGCGATTGAGCGACTTCAAAAATACCAACAGATTCTTAAGAGGTCCGAGTAAATACAGTTGATCACTGTAACAGATTTTCGAATTTTATATTGATATAGCTAGGATGTCAAATCAACCATTTGAGATGAAAAAATACAATTTGAAAATGCTTGCTAGAATTTATAAAATAAAATCAGCTCTATAAATATTAGAGTTTGACTAAGAAAGGTTGAAATCTCTTTCACATAATAGTGTAATAATCTAAAAAAGATTCAATTTACTTACTTCAAACAGTAAATAAAGAAACATAAATAACAAAGATAATTCAGCAGTACTAAAATTTAATGCAAGGCACCTGTGAATCAAACATTGGGAAAAAATGATACAGTGGTCACGTGAACATCTACTTTCTAGAACTTTTAAATCCAATTTTAGTCAAATAGAAATTTAGAAAATACAAAAATTAATATAGGTTACAGAAATCCAGGATGATATATTGCTTTCTGGCTAGCTAATTTAATTCAGAGACCATAGAAATCTAACTTAGCGATATTCTGTAGATGTAGCAGTTTATGCTATTTTGCCAAAATATTCTCAATGACGTCATCGAATTACTACTATGCAATTTTTTTCGTAAACAACTTCAAGGTTATTTTTAATTCTGTATTACTTTCTTTTTTGCGTTTTGCAATATTACATGGCTCAAGTGTCGATTATAACTTAGAACCTTCTAGAACAATTAGACAAAGAGGGAGATATATTATTAGATAAGGTTTGTAAATGATATGCAGCTTGTATAGTTCAGGGAGAAAGAGAGAGAGATAGAGAGCTATGTCTTAAAAAATGTTTCAGCACAAAAATAATTTTCTAAAATTTACAAGTCGATAGAAGAGTTTGCGATTGAGCGACTCGAAACCAGTTACAAATCTCACAGCATGCCTCATCAAAATGAATTACATCATATAAACATTTTTGCATGAATCCTGAAGAATGCCAACAGATTCTTAAAAGATTCTTTTAAAAATAGTGGGTTACTGTAACAGATTGAGACTTGATACCAGGTAGTATCGTAGTATTGAATCAACTATTTAGAGATGAAGAACGTATAATTCAAAAGCTCTTGTTAGAATTTACGTATTTGCAATAAAATATGAAAAATGATAAGAATAAATTCAGCCATATTAAAATTTACTGTAAGGAAACTGTGAATCAAACATAGGAAAAAAAAATGATACAGTGATTACTTGAACGTCTACTTTCTGGTACTCTTAAATAAAAAATTTAGTGATTTAAAAAAATTAAAAAATGCAACAATCATAATATAGTATATAGAAATAGAGGATAATATATTGCTTTCTAGTTGAATAATTTAGTTCAGAGATCATAAAAACCAAATCATAGAAACCTACCTTACCGATATTCTACATCTGTAGTGGCTGGTACGTGCTATATTTCCAGATTATTCTTAATGACATCATGAAATTATACTGCGAAATTTTATTTGTAAACAACTTCAAGGATATTTTTCAATTGCACATTACACTTTTTAGGCTGCAAAAACGTTATATTTTAAAAGTACTTAGATATATCGATTATAATTGAGAACCTTCTAGAACAATTAGACAAAGAGAGAGATATATTGATAGATAAAGAGAGAGAAAGAGAGAGAGAGTTATGTATTAAAAAGTGTTTTAAATCGAAAATAATTTTCTAAAATTTTCAAGACTGCAGACGGTTTTGGGATTGAGCGACTCGAAACCAGTTACAAATCTCATAGCATGCCTCATCAAAATGAATTACATCATATAAAAAAATTGTGCACAAACTTGGACAAAGCTAACAGATTCTTAAGAGATCCTTTTACGAACAGTGTGTTACTGTGGCAGATTTAGAATTAATACCAGATAGCCACGTAGCATTGAATCAAACTATTTTGAGATGAAGAACGTATAATATGAAAGTTCTTATTAGAATTTACGTACTTGCAATAAAGCAACATAAATAACAAAAATAATTCAGCAGTCACATGAACATCTACTCTCTGGAACTTTTAAATTCAAATTTAGTCGAATAGAAATTAAAAAATACAAAGATCAATATAGTTTATAGAAATCAAGGATGATATATTGCTTTCTAGCTACCTAATTTAATTCAGAGACCATACAAATCTACCTTACCGAAATTCTGTAGATGTAGTGGTTTATGCTATGTTTCAAGAATATTCTCAATGGCGTCATCGAATTCCGACTACACAATTTTTTTTGTAAACAACTTCAAGGTTATTTTTAATGTTGCATTACTTTTTTTTTGCGTTTTTCATTATTATAATTTTAGATAATTATGGTAAATGATATGCAGCATGTATAGTTTAGGAGAAAGAGAGAGAGCTATGTATTAATAAATGTCTTAACTCAAAAAATAATTATCTAAAATTTACAAGACGTTAGAAGGGTTTCCGATTGAGCGACTTGAAAAATACCAACAGATTCTTAAGAGGTCCGAGTACATACAGTTGATCACTGTAACAGATTTTAGAATTTTATATTGATATAGCTAGGATGTTAAATCAAGCATTTGAGATGAAGAAAATACAATTTGAAAACGCTTGCTAGAATTTATCAAATAAAATCAGCTCTATAAATATTAAAGTTTGACTAAGAAACGTTGAAATCTCTTTCCAGTGAAGCAGCTAATTATTTATGATTACCAAAATCATGAACATACTTTTGATTCAACTATGTCAACATAGTAAATGAAAACTTAGTTTGATAAGAAGAGGTCTTTGGTTAATGAGGATTATGATGCAGTGTACACCACCAGGTACGCTGATTTTCACATAGTTCTCACCACGCTTCATATGTTAAATCTTGATTTTTTTTAAATCAAGGTAACTGAATTATCGAAAATGTATGTGGAAGAATGAGAGAGAATAGAGGTGGTGGGAGGAGGAGGAGGAGGAGGAGAAAATTCAGTTCTGATGTAGTTAAGACAAGTAGTTGTGTGACATTCCTACGTGCAAATAAAAGAAGCGCAACATCTTTAAAATAACAACAAAAAAACTTAATGAAACTGTAGGTAACACCTTGTTTGTGCGTACTAAGTGTATCTCCATTCTTCGTACTGCATTCTGCGATGAGCTTGATGAATCCAGTTAAAAATAGATAAGGATTTCTTATTAATAGAATCGTGAACATAACTTTGTCTCAACTGTGTCAACTTCGTAAATGAAAATTTAGTTTAATTAACAAGAGATCTTTGGTTTACAGAGATATATCATAGAGAGCACCAAAATCAGATTTGCTGCTTTTCTTATAGTTGTAACCACGCTATTTCTCCTGTTGAATCTTGAACTATACTAAGTCAAGTTAAATGAGCTCTTAAAATACATGTAGAAGAATCAGAAAATAATACAGGGGGTTGAGAAGCATATGATAATGATTTAGAGTAGATAAATAGGTTGTGAAAATATTAGATGGAATGAGAACTTACACTAAATCTTCGGTTTTACAAGCTGATTTCCTAAACTACAATTAATTCAGGTGAAGGAATCAATAAATACACATACATTTTGAAAATTAAATTTATTTAACTTATTTAGCTACAATCTTGCCACTGACACAGTAAAAATGGCTGTTCATGGAATCTGAGTTTATATCCTCCTCCTCTTCCTCCTTCACCCCTCGTCCTCCTCCTCGTCCTCTTCATACTCCTCCTTCTCATGTCCATCTTCATTTTTCAGCTTCTCTTTCTTCACCTCCTTTTCCAACTCCTCATCCAAACGTCCTCCTTTTCTGACTCCTCTTCCAAACAGTTGAAAAACCGTTTTTTAACCAAAATTCTTTGGTTAAAAGTGCAACTGTTTTTCAACTGTTTGGAAGAGGAGTTGGAAAAGGAGGAGGTTTGGAAGAGGGGTTGGAAAAGGAGGAGGTGAAGAAAGAGAAGCTGAAAAATGAAAATGGACAGTCGGACTGATAAGGAGAGGAAAGCAATTCCTCGAAAGCATAAGATTTTCAAACTGGACCAGAAACAAGCTATTCAGAAAGCACTGGAAATCACAATTCTATCCACTGAGGAATCTATCATGCATTACTCATAAGTCTAAAGATGAAGGGGAAACACTTGTGAAGAAGCAAAAAGTAGAGCCAGAAGAGGAATTTGGCCAATATCACGGTTCTTCATACGTAATAAAAAATAATGCTGCTGATGAGGATATTAATAAACATGATAATGACTATGATGGCGAGGAGGAAGATGATGCTGAAAGTGACCTTTCCTTAGAATACAAAATAAAAGCAAAATCTAAAATATTAGATGACTGGGAAGATCCCAAAAAGTTTGTGGATCGATGGCGCTTTCTTTTACTAGATCAAATAGCTGGAAACGTAAATAATGTACACGCAATTATTTATTCAAGATTCCTTGTCATTAATTTTTTTTTAACATTGATGGAACGAAACCAACACTGTACAAAGTAAGCAATAAGTTTTAAAATTCTATATATAATTTTTGTAGGTTTATTGTAGCGAAATAAGTTAAATAAATTTAATTTTCAAAATGTATGTGTATTTATTTATTCCTTCACCTGAATTAATTGTAGTTTAGGAAATCAGCTTGTAAAACCGAAGATTTAGTATAAGTTCTCATTCCATCTAATATTTTCACAACCTATTTATCTACTCTAAATCATCTAAATCATAATCCTCTAAATCATATCCTTCTAAACGCCCTGTATTATTTTCTGATTCTTCTACATGTATTTTAAGAGCTCATTTAACTTGACTTAGTATAGTTTAAGATTCAACAGGAGAAATAGCGTGGTTACAACTATAAGAAAAGCAGCAAATCTGATTGTGGTGCTCTCTATGATATATCTCTGTAAACCAAAGATCTCTTGTTAATTAAACTAAATTTTCATTTACGAAGTTGACATAGTTGAGACAAAGTTATGTTCACGATTCTATTAATAAGAAATCCTTACCTATTTTTAATTGGATTCATCAAGCTCATCGCAGAGTGTAGTACAAAGAATGGACATAACTTAGTACGCACAAACAAGATGTTACCCACAGTTTCATTAAGTTTTTTTGTTGTTATTTTAAAGATGTTGCGCTTCTTTTATTTGCACGTAGAAATGTCACACAACTACTTGTCTTAACTACATCAGTACTGAATTCTCTCCTCCTCTTCCTACTCCCACCACCTCTATTCTTCCTCATTCTGCCACATACATTTTCGATAATTTAGTTACCTTGATTTAGGAAAAATCAAGATTTAGCATATGAAGCGTGGTTAGAACTATGTGAAAAGCAGCGTACCTGGTGTTGGTGCACTGCATCATAATCTTCATTAACCAAAGACCTCTTCTTAATCAAACTAAGTTTTCATTTACTAAGTTGACATAGTTGAATCAAAAGTATGTTCATGATTTTGGTAATGAGAAATAATTAGCTGCTTAACTGGATTTTTTAAAACAAAAAATTAAATGTTGGTTCTAAAAAAAGAAAAATTATTTGCAACTGTTAGATAAAAGCATTCTTTAATATTGTTGATACTGCATGAACAGCATTATTAAATTAAATATTGATTTAAGACTTAAATGTAGTTGACATATGAGGATGGTGATTTATCCAGCTCAGCGCAGAATGCAGCATCGCGACTGGAGATACACCTAGTAGTTAGAAACAAGGCATTACTACCTACAGTTCCTTTAGTTTTTGGTGTTGTTTGGAAGACAATGTGCTCCTTTATTTTTACATCTAAATCTAATATTTTCAGTAACTGCTGAACTGTAATATTTCCGTATCCTCCTCCTTCTCCTCATAGCCATCCTCTATTTACAACTAGAAGCAAAATCAGCGTATTTGACTGTGGCGCACTCTATGATAATCTTTGTTAACCCAGGATCTCGTTTTAGTGAAAGAAAGTTGCATTTGCTAATTTGAAATAGTTGAATCAACTATATATTCATTATTCTGTTAACTTGAAATTCTGGCCCCTTTAATTGGATTTACTTAACTGCGATTTAAAACAAACTGTTCGTTCTAAGAAAAACCAAGATTTTTCGTTGCTATACATAATAGTGCATTTAAGTATACGTGTTCAATACTTCACTTTCAATACTTGATTCACAGTTTCTTTCAATTCAATTTTAATGCTGCTGAATTTATTTTTGTTATTTATGATGCTTTATTTTAAAGTTTGAAGTAAGTAAATTTAATCTTTGATCGCAGATCACTCTATTATGTGAAAGATAATTTCAACGTTTCTTAGTCAACTCTAATATTTATGAAGCTGATTTATTTTATTTTCAAATTGTATTTTCTTCATCTCAAATGGCTGAATTGCCATCCTAGCTTTATCAATATAAAATTCTAAATCTGTTACAGTGATCCACTGTCGAATTAAAACATTTTTTGATACATAGCTCTCTCTATCTCTCTCGTTTCATCTATTTTTCTCCCTAAACTATATCTGTTGCATATGATTTACCATCTTTATCTATTCATATCCTCTCTTTGTTGCAATTATCTAAAAGGTTCTAAGTTATAATTGACACGTGTGGTATATAATATTGAAAAACGCAAAAAAAAGTAATGCAACATTAAAAATAACCTTGAAGTTATTTACAAAAAAAATTGCGTAGTCGGAATTTGATGACGTCATTGAGAATATTCTGGAAACATAGCATAAACCACTACATCTATAGAATTTTGGTAAGGTAGATTTCTATGGTCTCTGAATTAAATTAGCTAGCTAGAAAGCAATATATCATCCTTGATTTCTACAAGCTATATTGATCTTTGTATTTTTTAATTTATATTTGACTAAATTTGGTTTTAAAAGTTCCAGAGAGTAGATGTTCACGGGACCACTATATCATTTTCCCCAATGTTTGATTCACAGTTGCCCTGCATTACATTTTAATACTGCTGAATTATTTTTGTTCTTTATGTTGCTTTATTGCAAGTACGTAAATTCTAATAAGAATTTTCATATTATACGTTCTTCATCTCAAAATAGTTTGATACAATGCTTCGTGGCTATCTGGTATTAATTCTAAATCTGCCACAGTAATCCACTGTTCGTAAAAGGATCTCTTAAGAATCTGTTAGCATTGTCCAAAATTTGTGCACAATTTTTTTATATGATGTAATTCATTTTGATGAGACATGCTATGAGATTTATTCTTTATCTA
>NC_046665.1:15710885-15757160 GCF_010883055.1 Belonocnema kinseyi | reverse complement strand
TGAAAAATATCCTTGAAGTTGTTTACAAATAAAATTGCGCAGTATAATTTCATGATGTCATTAAGAATATTCTGGAAATATAGCACGTACCAGCCACTACAGATGTAGAATATCGGTAAGGTAGGTTTCTATGGTTTACTTTTTATGATCTCTGAACTAAATCATTCAACTAGAAAGCAATATATTATCCTCTATGTATATATACTATATTATTATTTTTGCATTTTAAAATTTTTTTATATCGCTAAATTTTTTATTTAAGAGTTCCAGAAAGTAGATGTTCAAGTAATCATTTTTTTTTCAAGTAATCAAGTATCATTTTTTTTTCCTATGCTTGATTCACAGTTTCCTTACAATCTTTTAAGAATTTGTTGGCATTCTTCAAGATTCATGCAAAAATGTTTATATGATGTAATTCATTTTGATGAGGCGTGCTGTGAGATTTGTAACTGGTTTTGAGTCGCTCAATCGCAAACTCTTCTATCGACTTGTAAATTTTAGAAAATTATTTTTGTGCTGAAACATTTTTTAATACATAGCTCTCTATCTCTCTCTCTTTCTCCCTGAACTATACAAGCTGCATATCATTTACAATCCTTATCTAATAATATATCTCCCTCTTTGTCTAATTGTTCTAGAAGGTTCTAAGTTATAATCGACACTTGTGCTATGTAATATTGAAAAACGCAAAAAAGAAAGTAATACAGCATTAAAAATAACCTTGAAGTTGTTTACGAAAAAAATTGCATAGTAGGAATTCGATGAGGAATTCGATCTAAAAAAGATTTAATTTACTTACTTCGAACAGTAAATAAAGAAACATAAATAACAAAGAAAATACAAAAATTAATATAGGTTATAGAAATCCAGGATGAATATATCATCCTGGATTTCTATAACCTATATTAATTTTTGTATTTTCTAAATTTCTATTTGACTAAAATTGGATTTAAAAGTTCTAGAAAGTAGATGTTCACGTGACCACTGTATAATTTTTTTCCCAATGTTTGATTCACAGGTGCCTTGCATTACATTTTAATACTGCTGAATTATCTTTGTTATTTATGTTTCGTTATTTACTGTTTGAAGTAAGTAAATTGAATCTTTTTTAGATTATTACACTATTGTGAAAGAGATCTCAACGTTTCTTATTCAAACTCTAATATTTATAGAACTGATTTTATTTTATAAATTCTAGCAAGCATTTTCAAATTGTATTTTTTCATCTCAAATGGTTGATTTGACATCCTAGCTATATCAATATAAAATTCGAAAATCTGTTACAGTGATCAACTGTATTTACTCGGACCTCTTAAGAATCTGTTGGTATTTTTGAAGTCGCTCAATCGCAAAGCCTTCTGCAATATTACAAAATTATTTTTGATTAAAAACACTTTTTTAATATATAGCTCTCCATCTCTCTTTCTTCCTAAACTATATATGCTGCATATCATTTACCATCCTTACCTATTATTATATCCCCTTTTTGTCCAAAAAATTCTAGTACCTTTTACATTATAATCCACACGTGCGGATATAATTTTTTAACATCGCAAAAATGTAGTGCGTCATTGAAAATAACCTTGAAGTTCTTTGCGAAAAAATTGCGCAGTAGAAATTTGATGTTATTAGTTATTGAAGATTCATCGTTATAGAAAAAATTTTAACGCTGAATTAAATCATCCTTGATCTTCTATAGACTGTACCATATAATAGCCTTACTGGATGATTGAAAAAATTCAAATATTTTATTATATTCATTGCCGTGTACTCTTGGTATTTACTAAATGTCCATGAAAGGTCTCAAATTAAATTCATGCTGTCTATAATCTCTCTCTCTCGAGTCTCGAAATTGTTTTCAGTATCTTCAGTATTCAAAAGAATGAATACGAAAGCGAACGATTGCGAGCTGTAAAATGAAGTGATCTCTCTTTTGAACGATAGCATAGGATAATGAAATGTGTGCAGCCTTAGACTGCCGATGTATGAATGCTTCTGCGAGTTTAAACGCGTGTAGCTGTTATCTCTGGTCCTCGCTCGCTACTTGATACTAGAATAAAACAACAAGCATCCCTGAGTATATGGCCTACTAGAAGAAATGATTTTTTATTCCTTTCTTACCTACGATTAACTTTGTAGATATACTTTTTTAATTCTAATTATTTTTCTCGAAGATTCTAGACTGCAGAAGCATGTTTTTCACAGGCAGAAACTTTTAGTTAAACCATCATCTAGCAGGAATTTTCAAATAAAATTAATAAGCAGAACAGGATGCCATGCATAACCCTCATATCAAATTTCATCTGTACACCGGAATCTTTTACGCATTTAACAAATAAAGGCAGAAATTTTTAGCTAAAGTATCATCTATCAGGAAGCAATAAATCAAATAGATATTCAAAACAGGATGCCACACGTAGCTCTCCATATAAAATTTCACTTATACACCTGTATCTTTTGTGCATTTAACAAACGTCTTATCTGTCAAGAAGCAATAAATCATGCTTGTTTTTCTCATTTAACCTTGACACATGCACGTGATAACCTTGAACCTGTTTACATGAATTTGTCTACAGACTATTGCGTAATCGTGACGTCATCAGGATCCTTCGACAAAGATCTTAAACCTTAGCACGGACACGAACCCTTTTTTCCAGAAAATTTAGCACGGACACGAACCACTACAGGTCGAAGCTTCTCGATGCCTGTAAGGTAGGAATCCTGTTCCAGAAACCCCCCTATACATCTACTGTCCTGTAAACGCACCTTGAATCCTTAGGTGTTTTATGAAATTCGTTTGAATTGCCTTAAATTCTTCTAAATTCACTCCACTTTTATTGGAGTCAGTGGAATACTTCAGGCTTTTGAGATTTTTTATAAATTTACATGAAATTTTTATACATTTCATGGAATTCTTCTTATTTCCGGCAAATTTGTCTGAAATTACTCGCATTTCATTACATTAATTGGTTTATTTTTTTGAATTTGTCCTGAAACAATAATTTTTGAAAAGCTTCGTCATTAAAATTACACGCTACAATTTGAATAGTGTAAATAAAAAATTAGTGGCAAAAGCAATGTATTGATTGTAATAAAAAAGAATAGTTAACTATATTTTGAAAGTAACCAAAAAAGTAACGACTTTTATATATGTCTAATTAACCAAAATGTTGAGGGATTGTGAGTTTGCAAAGGGTAGGTAGATATTTTGGAGGATTGAGACAGATTTGTGTGGAAGTTGTTTGGAAATTTGTGACAGGGTGGGAAGACTGTCTTGACGGATTGGTAGTAGCAGAGTTGGGTAGCGAAAAAGAAAGGCGAGACAGGTACCAGACAGCGACAGTAGATAGAGGCAGGGAAGTATAGAAGGCGGGAAAGTTTGAATTTGATTCATGACTAGCGGAGCGAGTATCTCCGCGGAAGAAACAGATTTAGAGCAGGAAGCGTTCAGTACGCCGAAAGAAGAGATAAAGGAAAGAAAGGCAAGGCGGACGTATAAAAAAATTATAGAAAAGGAAAGATTACGGGCAAAAAGCGTAGGTTCAAGAAAAGCATTTATCAAAAGGAAGAGAGGAGAGAGGGAAAGAAGTGAAGAGAAGGAAGATATCGGTGCGAGCGTAAAATATCAGAAAATGTTTAGATCGCCGCCGGAAAAGCAGAGCTTGGCAGGGAAGAGCGATAGTAGTAAGGGTGCTCACGGTAGCGGAGATGAATATGAAGTGTCGATGAAAGAGGAAAGAATAAAGGAAATTCAAGAAGTGATGATAGAGGTAATGGGGATTTATGAAGAAAAGCAGGAGAAAATGGTAGATAAACTAAAGAAGGAAATTAGACGGGAAATGGCTGAAGTTAAGAAAGAAATAAAAAAATGGGAAGAAATCAGGGAAAAGTTAGAAAAGAGGATGCAGTCATTGGAGCAAAAAGTAGAGAAGCAGGAAGAAGATAATAATACAAAGGTAGAGGAGATGAGAGGTAAGATGAAGAAACTTGAAAGCTCGAATGAGGATTGTGGGGGGGGGGGGCGAGAGTGGGAATAAGGAGATGGAAAGTCTGAGAAAAATAAAACAAATAATAGAAAGGGAAGACAGGGAAGAAAGAAAATTAAACATAGTGATAAAGGGTATAAGATTAGAGGGGAAGGAGCTGAAGGAAGGGGTGGACGAAGTACTAAAAGGGATTGATGCTAAGGTAGAGATAGAGGAAATGTGAAGTGTAGGAAGGGAAGTGGGAAGAGGGGAGATAATGGTCCTGGTGAAACTAAAGAAATGGGAACATAAGAGGGAGGTGATGACAAAGAAGAGGTTATTATATGGTAGTCCAGAAAGAATAGAAGATGATTTGACATGGGTAGCAAGGAAGATGCAGCATAAATTAAGGAAGATAGCGGAAGAGGAAAGAAAAAAGGGAAAGAGAACATGGGTTAAGTATGGAAGAATTCAGAGAGATGGAGTATGGTGGGATTGGGATGAAGAAAGGGATCAGATAGTAAGAAATGAGGTGCAGGAAAACTAGAAGAGGAAGGAACGGGAGATAGGAAAATAAGAAATAGTAAGAAGGAAAAAACGATGAGAAACGAAAGTAGGGAAGAATGGAAGATTTGCTACTGGAATATAGCAGCATTGAAGAGAAAGGATAGGGAGTTTAGGAGAAATTTGGCACAATCGGATGTAGTCATAATGATGGAGACGTGGCTAGATGAAAAGGGATGGGAAAGAGTATGGGGAACGTTACCAAGAGGTTACAAATGGCAAGTGCAAGATGCAAAGAGGAAGAATAAAATGGGCAGAGCAATGGGAGGAATGGTGATAGGAGTAAGGAATGAATGTATAACAGGGAAAGATAAGAAAGACAGGAATGAACAAAAAGAATGAGTGATAGTAGAAGAGGCAATGATGGGAGGAGAGAAGTGGAAGGTAGTGGAAATTCATGTGAACGGTGATATGCAGGAAAAAGCAGACGAGATTAAAGAAATGATTAATGAAAACAAAGAAGAGATTAAGATAATAATAGGCGGGGATTTCAATACGAGAACAGAAGAGAGAGGAGGAAGGGAATGGGCACAAGAGAGAGGAAGAAAATACAAAGATAAGGTACTAAATGAGAAGGGAAAAAAGTTGTTGAAGAGCTTGGAGGAGTTGGGATGGTATATCTTAAACGAAAATATAGAAGGGGATGAAAAAGGAGAATATACACGCTCAGGAAGTAAAAGGGAAACGGTAATTGATTTTGTGATAGTGGACGATGAGGTAAGAGAGAAGGTTAAGAAACTAGAGGTAGGTGAATATATTAATTCGGATCACTTTCCCTTTATAGTAACATTAGAGGAACAAAAAAGCTATAGCAATGTGAGTAAAAGGGGACATAAATAAAAACAGGATTAGAGTGCGCAAACAAAAGTGAAGTTACTAAAGGAGGGAATAGAAGTGGGTGGGATGAGGACTGCAAAGAGAACAAAAGGAGGTCAGAAAGGAATTGAGAAAGTGGAGAAAAGAAGAAAGTAATGATGAAGAATATAGGAAAAAAAGCAAGAGTATACTGAGTTGTGTTATCAAATGAAAGAGGAAGAGAATAAAACGTTTGAGGAAGAGGCGGAGAAGCCTAGGACGGAAGAAGAGGTATGGAAGGTAGTAAATAAAGAAAGAAAAAGAAGAAAAAGAGTAAACTAAGATATGGAAATGATAGAATGGAAGAAATATTTTTTGGATTTGCTAGGAGGATTAGAGAGAAAAGTTGTAATGGAAGGAAAGTATGGTAGAGAAAGAGATGAGGAAGAGGACATTTCAAGGGAAGAAATAGTTAAAGTTTTAGGTATAATGAAGGATGGAAAGGCACCTTGTACAGATGAGATTCCAAATGAAGTATGGAAATTTAGAGTATGGAAATTTGGAATCCGGCAGGGTTTAGAAAAGGAATGGGGATAATTGACAACATATATGTTCTGAACTATCTAGTAAATAAGAGAATTAAAAGGGAAAGAGGGGCAATGATAGCAATGTTCGTGGAATTAAAGGCGGCGTTTGACTCATTAGACCGAGGAGAAATAGAAAAAGTTATGATAAAAAAGGGGATAAGAGAGGGATTAATAAAGGGGGTATCAGAAGTTTTTAGAGAGGTAAAAAGCAGGGTAAGGGTTGGTGAGAGGTGTGAGACAAGGGTGTCCTCTGATCCCACTTTTATTTAATTTATTGATATCAGGGTTGGAAGAAGAAATGAGGAGAAAGGGTTGGGGAGGAGTTAGGATAGAAAAGGAAAAGATATATACACTAGTATACGCAGACGACATAGTGTTGAAGGCAGAGGATGAAGAAGGGATGGCGGGATTAACTACAGGATTAGAGTAATACGTAGATGGGAAAAAGCTGAATGTAAATGTAGAAAAGACAAAGATAATGAGGTTTAGAAAAGGAGGGGGGGGGGGGGGGAAAAAAGAATGGACAGGGAGACGGAAAGGAATAAAGTTAGAAGAAGTAGAAGCGTATAAATATTTGGGATATATCTTGCAAACGAATGGAGATCATACAGCTCATATAAGAGAAAGGATAAAAAAACAGCAGGTGTAATGAAACAGTATGGAGAATAGGAAAAACATGGTTTAAAAAATTGGAGAAGGAGAATATGGTTATTTGATACGCTGATATAGCCGGTATTAGGTTATGGAACAGAGATATGGGGATGAAAAGAAAGGAAAGATATTGAAGGTTTAAGAGAAAGGTATATAAGGTGGACACTAGGGGCAGATGGAGGACGCCAGGATATATGGTGAGAGAAGAAACGCAAAGGGATACGTTAAGTATTAGAGCGGGAAAGAGGGCATGGAAACTTTAGACGAAGCTAAGGGAGGGAAAGGGAGGGGTGTTGGCGAGAAAGTGTTTGATGGAGGTAGAAGAGAGGGAGGGCGATCGAATTAACGAGCTGGGAAGAAGAAAAAGAGGGAGTTCTTTAATGATAGAGAAATAGAAGGCGGGACTGGATTAAACTATGAAGAATTGAAAAAAAGGGAGAGGGAAAAACAATTAATAGAAAGATGGGGGGCGATTCAGGAATTAAAATACAAGAAATGGTATAAGATGATAAAAAAGGAAGGGGTGCTAATGTATTTAGAAAAGGGATGGGGAGAGAGAAGGTGGACCAGAATAGCAAGATTTAAATTGGGAAACAAGGTAAATGAGGGGATATACTGGCAAAAAGAAGAAAACAGAAAGTGTAGAATATGTGAATGGGAGGAGGGAACATAAAAACATGTATGGGAAGGATGTAGGAGAGGAATGGAAGATAAAGGAAGCTGGCAAGAAAATATGGTTAAGATTCTAAGGGAAGATGGATTAGGAGAAGAATGGATGAAGGAGTTGGAGAGTGCTAGAGGAGCGAATTAGAGATAATGAAAGAATGCACATGAAAAAAGGTAAATAAAGGTATAAAAAAGGGAAAGAAAAAGGAAATGGAAGTCGCTTAGATTAGAAGCGTAAAAATGGTAAGTAATGGTAAAGTCAAAGTTAAGTAGACAAATATGCGTTTGCATTCTCTCTCTCTCTCTCTCGCTTGCACTCTCGCTTTCGTTTGCTAATAAGTCCTAAATTGCGCTATCGCAGGAAATAGAAATAAGAAACTAGATATAAGACTTTATGTAAATAGTTGTAAATAATTGTATATATATAGAAAGGATAAGATTGTAAAAAACTAGTTTTGTAAAACTAGTTATCAATTCCTTACTCATTTACGAAAGTAACATCGTTTCCCCTATCGTTATCATACAGTAAATAGTTTAAAGAAGCTAATTACTTCACTTTACTGATTAGAGGAGGGCACTCCGATAATTTTAGAACTTTAGTTTTATGTTAGCAACTTTTTCTTGCTTTTCTAAATAGAATAAACATATCTTCGAAAAGGCTTTTAAAAAATACAATTGGAATTGATCAATAGTGTATATTTCACTTAATGAAATTGACGAGTTTAATTTATTAACTATGCAAAAGACGATATTGGAGATCTTTTTAAAGGACACACAATCGGATTAAAATACAGATTTAAGAAACACTTAAAAGACTATCAAGAAAATCAGAAGGTAAAATTTTAAAATGTTTTAAAAGTGAAATCTTGTTTACCTGATCTGAAGATATTTTAGTTTTTATTGAAATTACATTTATTACGTAATTCGATGAAAGATTTAATAAGGAATGTTCTGAAGCACAGTCGCTGCTAACTGACGATTTTTTTTAGAGAGAAAGCAGAATCAAAAACTAGAAAGCAATCTAGTAAAAATATAATAACCGAATTTGTTGAGGGAGAGAGTTCTGAACCCTTGCAGCAAACAAATAATGGATCGAACTAGAATAAAGGCACCCATACTGGCTTAACTGCAGCCAGTACTAGAGACCACTTTTTTATCTTCATACTATCGTAAGTTTATAATTTGAAGAGCCAGTAAAAAAAGTAATAAAATAAAAATTCATGATAATAAATGTTTTTAGTTGAAACACCCTGGTGCTTTTATGTAACAATAATTTATTTCACTTATTCTGTACTAAATTCTAAGTCTGTGTGCCATCAGTTTATTAATAATTTATATTTTTTAGAATCTAGAAAAGTTTATATGCACCATTAATTCGGGTAAACTACTCCTATTTAAGTATAAAAGTAGAGCAATAAACTATGATGGACAAAAAAGTGAGTAGAAATCATTATTAATGGTCTCATGGAACAGCCAGTATCAGGCAGTAGTGCCTCCAACAGATTTTAAGTTTCTACTTACTAATCTTCACACATAAATATATATTAATATAAATATGCCTTATGCTATGTGCTATAGGTATATGAACTAAAATGGTAGATAATTTTGTAATGAATAATGACAAAAAAGTAATCACAAATTTTCTTCACTTTTTTACTTTAAATTTAAATCCAGGGTAGGCCCATGGCACTGATTAAGAATACTGGGAATTAACCAGGAATTTCAAACACCCGCAAAAAGCTGGAATTTTTTATGATAGTTTTTAATTTTTCAATAAATATCCTCGCTTTAGGAAAAAATTAATTTAAGTATCAAAAAGTTATATTTCAGATATTTAACTAAGTAATTAAATAAACTTAATTTAAATAATTAATTGCTAATTGATATAAAAATGTTATAATTTATGGATACTCTAAATATTTCGAACATAAATTTTAGCGTTCTACAAAAATAGGGTCCACGTTGTCGGTGCAAGGATATACGTATAGGGGAATATATACAAATAAATTTCCGACATCTTAAGTTTAGAATGAAAACTTTAGATCAAAAATTGAGGCACAGGGGTAACTTTAGAAAATGTAACATTAATTAAATTTTTTTTTAAATTTATCTGCTATATCATCAGAGATTGTACCATACCGACAGTAGATCAACCCTCCAAACCATGAAGGCAGAAAATCTACACAATATCGATCAAGTTAAGAATCTTCAATAACAGAAAATGCTTAACGTCTTAATAAGACTAGATGGAAAATAATATTTTTTTAAAATTAAAATTATATCTTGAAAAAAAGATCCTACTCCATCTTCACTCCATTGGGAATCGAATCACAAAACTTCTGATTTCCGGTCAGGTGCTTTTCCAATTAAGCTATTAGAGGGATCAGAATAAGAACTCTTAATTCAAGAACATAACGCTAATTTTTAGCTAGGTGTTAATGGTACAAGTAATTATTCTAAAAATGTTTTTCAAGTTTATCTGCTATATCATCAGAGATTGTACCTTACCGACAGTAGATTAACCCTCCAAACCATGAAGGCAGAAAATCTACACACTATCGATCAAGTTAAGAATCTTCAATAACAGAAAATGCTTAATGTCCTATAAAGACTAGATGGAAAATAATTTTTTTTTTTTAAATTAAAATTATTTCTTGAAGAAAAGATCCCACTCCATCTTCACTCCATTGGGAATAGAACCACAAAACTTCTGATTTCCGGTCAGGTGCTTTTCCAATTAAGCTATTAGAGGGATCAGAATAAGAACTCTTAATTCAAGAACATAACGCTAATTTTTAGCTAGGTGTTAATGGTACAAGTAATTATTCTAAGATTTTTTAAATTTATCTGCTATATCATCAGAGATTGTACCTTACCGACAGTAAATCAACCCTCCAAACCATGAAGGCAGAAAATCTACACAATATCGATCAAGTTAAGAATCTTCAATAACAGAAAATGCTAAACGTCTTAATAAGGCTAGATGGAAAATAATATATTTTTTTAAATTAAAATTATTTCATGAAAAAATGATCCTACTCCATCTTCACTCCATTGGGAATCGAACCACAAAACTTCTGATTTCCGCTCAGGTGCTTTTCCAATTAAGCTATTAGAGGGATCAGAATAATAACTCTTAATTCAAGAACATAACGATAATTTTTAGCTAGGTGTTAATGGTACAAGTAATTATTTTAAAAAAATTTTTTAATTTATCTGCTATATCTTAACTTCATCGATATTGTGTAGACTTTCTGCCTTCATGGTTTGGACGGTTGATCTACTGTCGGTAAGGTACAATCTCTGATGATATAGCAGATAAATTAAAAAGAAAATTTTTAATAATTACTTGTACCATTAACAACTAGCTAATAATTGGCGTTATGTTCTTGAATTAAGAGTTCTTATTCTGATCCCTCTAATAGCTTAATTGGAAACGCACCTGACCGGAAATCAGAAGTTTTGTGGTTCGATTCCCAATGGAGTGAAGATGGAGTAGGATCTTTTTTTAAGAAATAATTTTAATGTAACATTAATAACCCGCTTTTGAAGAAAAATTAATTTGAACTTGGCGAGTGCCATAATCTTGCGTGTTATATTATTCATCTGAATATAAGATTTACTCACTTCCGGTTACTTTCGGGACATATGTATAATGTTATCAGATAAAGCATATGCTTTATCTGGTATATATAGATTGAAGTATGATTCCCTATCGAAAACCCAAGAAATTTTCTTTGAAGTTCTCAAATATTCAATGATTTCTAAAATGTGTATGATAAAGCAGTATGATAGATAGAGCAGGAAGAAACATCAAAGATGAAGATAGTGACTCTGAAGGAGAGTTTGATGTCTTTCATAAGGATATAAGTAAGACAATTATTTTTAACTGCGGATAGCAATATTACTGATTTTCATAATTGATCATTACAGTTCTAGACGAAAAACGTTCAAAGAATGAGGCAGTAAAATAACTTACAATCAATCTGGAACCATGGGACTCAATGGTCAAAAACTTAAAAAAGGTTCAAGATTTTCGACTGCGGGACTTCCAGTCTGCTTCTGGTAACCTCGAGTCGATATTTAAACAGTAGCCTATTTTAAGGCAAATGCGTGGCTTAGAATTGGTATTTATCAGAAAACTGAGGCTATTTTATATTGAAATATAAAACTGTATCTGAAATAAAATAATTTTTTTTTACAGATTTCCAGTGATTTGTGTTTTAATTTGAAAGAGAAGGCAACCTGTTTGTCGAATGGCCAGAGTTTTCCACAAACATTTTCACTTTAATGGCAAGTGAAATAAAAGATAAATAATTACACTAGAAAAATACACACCTGTGAGGAACATTTTTTGTTTTCTCTCGCAATTTTTGAATCAAATTATAAAATTAATATTAAAATGAAATTTTTGTGGTAGAAAACATATGCAAGAATAACCTTTTTAATAATTGATCAAAATTGTTATCTTAACTTCAGAATTATTATACATTTTTTTCTAATAAATAGACAATCAAACCATTCATTTTTGTTATTTGAAATACAAATTTTAGACGACAATTATAACATTAATGAAGAAACAATTCTCTTATTATTATATTATTTGCGAAGAAATCGACTATTTAAATTTTTATGGATAGAAATGCTTATTTAAAGTAAGAATTATTTGTTTAAAATCAACGATTCTGAATTTTGTTAAAATTGTTATCATTTTGGTCTAAAAATACAAATTTTCTGATACAAATCGCAAACATAAATTAGAATTGTTTACAAATTATGAACCTTCTTTAAATGTAAATGATTGTTTAATAAAAGTGTCTTATTTTTGACGAGAGACACTGCAAAAAATCCTAAATGGATTTAAATCTAATTATTTTTGTTTAAAAATCCCAATTTCACGTGAAAGACACTAACATAACCAATATTCATTGGAAAATGGTAAATATTCTTTCAATGTTTATAATTTTGTATTAAAAATCTTAATAATTAAAAAATTACATAACAGAAATTACCATAGGAAATTTTCAGCATGATCAGCGAAAGTAATATAAATATTACTGCTGACTTTCAAACGTAACTATTCGTTAAAAAAATGAGCAAGAAACTTTTTTAAAACCCCGTGGAAAAGCTTATTAAATTGCGCGTCAAAGGAGACCTAATCCAGATATTTCTGAAATTTTAGAGAGAATATACTGTTCGAGAAGTTTACAAAAAAATTCAACAATTTCTCGAATGTTATACCTCGATTTCAACGTGTGGCATGACTTAGGAAAGTTTAGAAAGATCTCACATTTCATACAAATTAGTGTGCAAAGTCTTATCTTTAAGTTTTCTACGTAATTTATTAAATTTTCTTAAAAATGACCAATTTCATGTGAAAAACTTTAGTATTGGTAAATATTCTGTAAAATCGATATTGAAAACCGTTAGATTATTCTATAAAATTTCTTCTTTTGGTGAAAAACGAAAAAAAGACTAAAAATTGTTAAAAGGTTGTGAATTTTCTTTGAAATATAATTGTAAAAGAATAGGAAATTCGAATTTTCGACGAAAAACTCTAACATAATGCAGAATTTTTAAAAGATTCTAAATGTTGTTCAAATGATAATGATTTTGTTTTAAGATGCAAATTTTTGTATGTGAAACGCTAGTGTAAATTCAAATTGTTAAAATATTGTCAACCTTTCAAAATCGAATGATTTTTTTGATTGAAAATGTCAATTTTCGGCAAAAAAGCAACAGATAACAGTAAATAGTAAATAAATTCTTCATCTTTGAAATCTAATAATCTATGATTAAAAATAACCTTTTCTAGTGTAAAGCATTAAGATAATAAACCATTTTTAAAGATTATGTTTCTTGTTTATGATTTTGGTTTAAAAATATTCATTTCTAGTAAAAACAAATTCTAAAATTTTTGGGAATTTCGTGTCCTCAAAACCTTGTGCTTTCAGATTTAAATTCTTGTTTGAAAATACTAATTTAAAGCGAAAATCATTAACATATAACATGCATAATATTTTCAATAATCTATCAGATAATTTAAAAGTTTTAATTTAATGGTGTACGCGTATTAAGAGTATTAAATTTTCAATATTTGAATAATCCGGAAATATAAGGAGATAACTCTGATTAGGAAAATTTTTCAGGAGAACGGAAAAACTGTTCGCTGAGTACGTCTTGGGATAGCCCCTTGCGAAACTTTTTTATTTGATTAAAAATAGTAAAATCGCAATTTTTCACTTCATGAAAAAAACACGACACGTAGGAAAGATTGGCAATACAAAAAGCCAAAAAAGTAAATTTTGACATTTTTGTGGGTAAGCCCCTTGTGGTTCCCGAGCATTAATTTCAAATTTAAGATATAAAATTACTTTAAGTAATAATAAGCCAATCAGGTTCTCAACAACAATGATTGAGAATTTTTGAGATATATGTTGTTACACTTTTTTTTTAAATTGGCTTCCATAATACCGTTGATAATGATTTTTTGATTTATTTCAGATAGGTTATATCTCAAACCACAAATTTATAATTTTTATTAAAGGCTTGTTTTTTTCTTTCTTTTTGTTCATAAACTTCGAGGGTTTTACCCGCTAGAAATTTAGATGTACATCAGAGTTTAATAAATCTAAGAATTCAGAAGCAAATGTCCACTTGAATTCATCAGTGGCAGTTCCGCTCAAGCGTTCCGCTAGGGATTATTAATGTATGATTTATTTTTGCTGCGTTTTTTAATTATTTAGGAGTAATAAAAATTTTAATTTATTGTAGAAACTAAGAATCTGAAACTTCTAATGCTTTTGCCGGTGCTTGTCTCACCTATTTGTAGATTCCAATCGACAACCAAGCCAGTTGCAGACTGGAAACCAAGCATTGGTAATTCGCAAGGCACTTTGATTTTACATAAAAAAAGTTCGTGACAAAATCAGCATATTTTCTATAATTTACATACTTTGTAATACAAAACAGTTTCCTCGAACAACATAATATTGTTTCAGATTCAGTGAAAGTCCATCCGCTTCTGAGTAAGTAAGGTTGTTGTTACAAAAAGCAATTTATCCCTGCTGAAAGTAAATGGATAGAGTCTCTATCCGTTTGAATCATTTAATATCTTTAAGATTGAAATGGAAAGAACTGATGTATCTATTTTGATACCAGGACTATCCCTAGGATCATTTTTTATCTTTCTTCCAATCTACAACCACCTCTTTTTTTTGAATCCCAATCTCCCTATCAATATCTATCCGCCACTTGTTCACATGTATCCTTTTCTTTCCACTCCTAATTCCTAGTCTAGTGTTTCTTTCTGATGAATCATTCGCTTATTCACGCCTATTTTTTTCTCTTCGTTAGGCAATCCAAAAGCTTGTCTTTCTTTTGAATCCCTATCTTCTTAGCTCATTGAATATTTGTCTATCTTTCCTCAAATCTAAGATATCCTTATTTTATAAATCCCAGTCTTTCTATTTAAATAAATCAACAGCTTATTCACCTCTATCGTTTTCTATCCATTAGGCAATCTAAGATTTCGTCTAACTTTCTTAATTCCTATGTTCCTATCCAAGTGAATTCATTTCTATCTTTTGTGAAATATAAGAGAGCCCTATCTACTTGCAGCCTAGTCTTTTTATCTAAATCAATCCTTCACTTATCTACCTCTATACTTTTCTATCCGTTGGGCAATCTTAAATTTCGTGTATCCCTTTTAAACCCTATTTTCTTATCCATGTGTATCCATTTCCATCTTTTCTGAAGTATAATATAGCCCTATCTTCTTTAATCTCAGTCTTTCTATCTGAATGAATCCACAGTTTATCCAACTCTATCCTTTTCTATCCGTTGGACAATCTTAAATTTCGTTTATCTTTTTTAATAAGTATTTTTCTATCCGAGTGAATCCATTTTAGCTTTTTTTAAATATAAGATAGCCTTATCTTCTTGAATCCAAGTTGTTCGATCCAAACAAATCCTCCGCTTATCCACGTCTATCTTCAGCGAGGCGCGCGCTAGTTGACCTCCATCCCTGACTTAGTACCGGCAGGTTCCCAGTAGGTGGCTGACTATAAAAGTCTGACACAAGTGGATTTATTTGCACCATCTATAACTGGAGGGTCAGTAGAAGCCTTTGCAGACTTCGAACTTCGACTAATAAGTCGTAAAGCCAGGCAATTTTATTGTTAGGTATATAAACCATGTTATTATCTTTGAATTCATTATTTTCTTTGTGGTTAACAATTAATTTCATAATGTTTCTTCTAATTTCTTGTTTTTTGGATGTGTCTAAAGTTTGAATGCAATCTTCAACAGAAGCAATGATATTTTTATTAGGCAGTTGGTTCGATTCAAACGAAATTTCAAATTTATTGCCTTGAGATAGTTCTTCAGCAATGTCTACTGAGATACGTTTGTTTGACCTGTTTTTTAACCATTTTTTTAACCTGATATTACTGATGATTTCATTTTCTTTAAAAACCTTGTTCCTTCTGAATTCAAACTTTTTGATGCATGCTTCTCTTTTTTCATATTTAAGTTTGTGTATTATATAATTTTCTGATTCAAAAAAGTTGTAAATAGAATCTTCGTGTATAGATCTTAGTAAACGATGTTTCGGAAACAATGTGTAATTAGCTAAATTGCTGATATTCCTAATTAGATTTTTGATTTCACAATTTAAAATTTGTTTCTGATATAGAGCTTTAGCTCTATCAAGTGCATTAATAACATTAAAATGGAGTTATTCAAATCAAAATTGTTAGTTAAATTTTCAATATTTGCTGGAACAATAGATTCTCTGATGCATCTGATGAGTAAGGTGTGTTGCTCTTATAAGATGACCAGTTTCCTAGTAGACGAGGTCCACTCACCTACATCCGAGCTTGGTTGCATTATATACAGTAGCAGTCAATACAAAATATTACATAACAGATGTCGAAAAAATGTTGAGCAATGGATCTCTATATAAAAAAGTGAAAACAAGTTTGGTTCCTATAATAAAAGAAAAATGTAATGAGGTTGTTAGTAGGTGGCATGATAAATCCTATATTAACGATCAATTGTATTACCATTTAAAATATAGAGGTTCGATTGTAGCTAAAGCGTATGCTCTTCCTAAAGTTCGTAAACGAAATTAAAAATATAGATTAATAGTGTTCTCCATTGGTTCACCAACATATAAATTATCGTCATACTTAGCAAAAGTTTAAATCCCATGGTGTCTCTAGATGTGGTGTCCATGTTTGACATTATCCCTCTGGATTCAGCTATGGATTGTGTAAAAGAAAAATTAAATCTATATAGAAGTTTAACAAAAATCTCAAAAAACGAAATACTTGTTGCGGTCAGAACAGTATTTAACAACACAGTTTTTTCCTTAAATAAAAGTTATTACAAAAAAACATCAGGCTGCCCAATGGGGTCTCGATTATCTTCAAGCATATCAAACATAGTTTTAGAAGATGTAGAATCTAGAGCGTTGTCACATTTAAATTTCAAGCCACTGTTTTATAAACGGTAAGTAGATGATGTTTTTGCCATCATTCCTACTGAAAAAATTCAGGAATTTGTCAACGTCTTTAACAGCATTGATGAATCAGTTCAATTTACACATGAGATTGAGGAAAACAACATTCTAAACTACCTTGATGTGTCAGTGATAAAAAAAGGTGATGGACTAATTCTCACAAACTGGTATAAAAACCCAACCTTTTCTGGTCAGTATTTAAATTAAAACTCACAACATCCTTTTGAACAAAAAATTGGACTAATCAAAAACTTGATTGACAGTTCAGAAAAGATTATATTAAACAAATCAAAGAAACTTTAATCATCAACAATTATCCATTACCACTTATAAATAGTATAATTAAAGAAAAAACGCATGAGATTTATAACAATTCTAGTGAGAACAGAAAGTCAAAATGGTTAGAAAAACTAAATAAAAATGATAAAAGCTTAACTCTTCCATATATACAAGGTCTATCAGAAAGAATTAAGTTTACTTAAAAAAGTTAATATAAACGTATATTTCAAAAACAGAAATAAATGAGAGAATTTGTACTACAACAAAAAAAAGATCCAGAGTCAATAGATAATTTATCGGGTGTTGTTTATCTCATAAAATGTAAAAGTTGTTCAAAGATTTACATAGGTGAAACTAACAGAAGACTAAAAACGCAAATAGCTGAATATAAAAGAGATGGCAGAACCGCTAATAACAACACAGGCCTATCTCGACATGCTTGTTCTTTTGATCATTATTTCGATTTTGATTTCAATAACATCAGGATTTTAGCCAAAGAAATTATTACATACAAAAGAAAAATTATAAAATCCATTTTTATTAAAAAGTACAATAATTTATGAATTAATTTACAAACTGAAAGAATGCATATTAATGATGTTTATCAGTGCTTATGAAATTGATTTGTTTGTTCAAATTCAAAGATTTTGGCGCGTGCTGTGGATTTAGCTATAATGGCTATAATGACTATAATAACTCAATATCTAATCATATAATTAAATGCGACGTCATATCACCTTCTCTGTACTAAATGTGTTTTCTCAAAATGTCGTCCTGACTCAGTTCATAACAATGACATTCACAATTTTACCTCCGACTACAATGACTAAAAATCAGTTTAGACTAGCAGTTCTCCTCTTTCTGTTTAAAGAGGATGAATACATAAGATGAAAATGTTAAAAATGAAATTTTAAACAGTTTTACCTGACATACCGTGTTGTTTTGTGTTTTCAATGTCATCGAACGATTTGCTTCAGGTAAAGATTTTAATTCATATATTTATTGTTTTTAGTGTGAAATTATTATTAGACGTAAGAATTGAATTTCATTCAAACATGTATGTTTTTACAGACAGTTTTGTAATAATTTTAAAATCTTGAGGAAGACCCAAAGAGCGGGGTCGAAACGTCTATTTATTTAATGTCGAATGAATAAACATGTATATTGAAAGTATTACTCAGCTCTAGCTTTTCTGGCTAAGTTACGTAACCGTACTTTCATTCCACGCAGTGTAGTTCAAACTATTGTAGAATATACACATGATCTTCAGGAGGCAGGTCCCCTCAGTCTTTTTAAACAAAGTTTCCAATCAACTGGAAAGTTAAACTATCACTGAAGAAGGTAAGAAAGATGTCGAGATCATGTTTGAAATTTGTCAAAAACCTTTTGAAGATCTGAATACGGAATATAAAAGATTTAAATTTTTTAAATCCACTGGGTACTTTATTGAACCAAAGGCTTATGTAATAGGAAAAACTGAACTTATGAAATTAAAAAATGGTATTGCAGGTTGAAGGCCAACAACCGTTATGGGTCAATTTATTTCAGTAAAAAAGTTAAAGTCCTTCTTATAATCACTTGGAGGTTTAAAAATAATTTTAGATTATGTGAATTATTTAATAAACGAAGCAGCCCTGAATTTTATAATTAAGATAGTTCAGGGTAAACTATGGGCGAACATAAAACAGAAATATGCTGTAAAAATGTTAATTCCCGTAGAAGTTAACTTCGATGAATACGAAACAAAGAACGAACACAGCTCTCACGAAGGGATTCAAAAATTAGAAGGGACTTAAATCTTTTTTCCTACTTTACCACTACAGTATCAGGATTCATTAAATAATATTTGTTTAACCTTATTGTTTTATGACCAAGACAGAGAATAATTTAGAAATCGAGAATTGTTTAGAAAGCTCCCCGGTGATAAGCGTTGAATTCAGAAAAAATAAGAATTTGTATTCCTATGAATACGCGATTTTTCCTCCGTCTAAAAATCCCCCAACGGGGAAAAAAAGTGCAAGTCCTATTCCTCTCAATCGACTTAGTAACATTTAACGAAAGCATTAATTTAACCTATTTTTTATTATTAAATCTTTTTATAACCAATAAATTCAAAAAATATTCAAATTTATATTTATTTATATTTTAATAATTTATTTAAACGTCTAAAAAATGTACCAAAGAAATCTATTCAAATGTGTGAATTTAAATAATTTTAACTCTAGTGAGGCAGAGTTGAATCGGTTAAAATTAAAATGTCAGAACTTATATTTCGCATGAAGGAATTAAAACAACTTATTACACATATTTTGTGAACTAATTGGAAAGAATTAAATGAAATCAAAATATAACCACGCCTGAGGAAGAAAAAATATCTCTGATGTGTGTAACGGTACAATTAGAAGGAATTAAATATATTGAAAACACGTTCTCTTTGGGAGAATAGAAAACCGTGTGTCGATCGCTATGGAAATAGAAGTGAATAAGTTCTGGAGGTATCTTATTCATATAATTGTATTTTAGACAGATGGAAAATCGCGCATTCAGAATAATAGAATAATCTTCACTTTTGCGCTGAAATCTGAAAATATTAATTTTTCTCTATTCTACGCTTGTTGCCGGGTCTTGAGGGAATTAATATAATTATAATCTAAAGGATTACTAATTAATGGGGTGCAAATTTTCTTCGTCTGCGTGCTTGTGACGGGGGATAATTTAGGGTTTCCTAAAATCCAGAGCTGGGCAACTATTTCAAATGGATGCATTTCAAATAGGTATTTGACATGCAAAATGCCATTTCTATTTTGTATTTTAAATAGGAGAAAGGAAACCATTTTGCATCTTCAATCTTAAATAGATTTTGAACCTATTTTCCATTTGAAATTTGATTTTCCATTTTCATTGTTTCTACTTGTGACAAATTAGATAATATACAAAAGAACATACAATCAGAAAAAGGTGTTTTAAGGGTGGCGTCCCATGTCAGCGTCAAACGGTACAAAAAGCAAAACGTCAAATCACTAGATATTTCAGCCAATAATATTCTTCTAGTAATTCACTGAAATACTTTCATTGGCTGACATGTCTAGTGATTCGACGCTTTACGTTTTGCGCCAAGTTTGACGCCCCTATGAGACTCCACTCTGAAGATGTGGACCAATATGAAATAGAAGAAAATCAATCTTCCAGAAGCTCTACAGTGCTAGTTCAAGAAATTGAAAACAGCGATGTTTCGTCTTTACCGTTAATTTTGCATAGAAAGTTTTTCCATGTTACAATACGTGATGAAAAAGGAAATATAAGTACTGATTGTGTTAAGTGTAAGAAAACTATTAAAGACAGCCTGACTGCTACAAAAAATTTTAAAAATCACATAAAGGTAAGAAAAATAAGCGCTCACTTGTATATAATCTGTAAAGCTATAATTGAAACCTAACCTAAAAATCCAATATTTTCATTCTCTTAAATAAAAATTATATTTCAATATTTGTTGAAACCGTACTAATGGAGTTTTCAGTTCAGAAACCTAGCCTAACCCGCATTACATTTTAATTTTAGACAAAAAATCACTGTGTCGACGATTATGCAGAGTACAAAAACTCCAAGTTGGTACACCTTAAAAAAAACGTAAACTTGTTACGATTACGGAACCTAGTGGCAAAAACGACATGAAGAAATTTAAACCAGGTTCCGTTAAAAGTAGCTGTCAGTGCTACAGGAATCAATGATCAAACCGAGACTGATCGCTTGACTGTGAATTTTATCGTGCAAACTATGTATGAGTTCCCTCGTTCTTGTTGAATACGAAGCATTCAAAAGTTTGATTAAAGGTAATTGGTAATGCTATACAGTACAGTAACTAGATGTTATTATTATTATTATTTTGAATTCAGGACTAAGCAAGTAAACATTATAAAATATATCTTATATATTTAATTTTTATGAATTCAACAAACGAAGGCTCCTGTTACAGTCATAACTAGAAAATCACTGGGTAAACGGATCGACGAAAATTATCTATCGCTTACACAAGTCATGATAAAAAAAATTCAATCGAGCAAGTATGCATGTACTAGAGAAGATATTTGGAACAGCTTAAAAAGAAGTTATATGGGTATTACATCACACTGGGTAAGAAGTATCAATAAGAGCAAAAATCTTTTGACGATTTTGAGTACTAATGTTTAATGGAAAATATGTTTTCAGATCAACAATGATTTTGAAAGAGAGGGTGTCGCATTAGCTTGTGGACGATTTAAAGGAAGTCACACATGATAAAATTACTGAATTGATCAATGAAATCCACAATGAGTTTGTGGACAAAAACAAAACGAAAAGAATGAAAACTGTTACGGACAACAGATCAAACGTGGTAAAAGCTTTCGCTGAATCAAGCAAAAATAAAATGAGTGTTGAAGAACCAGATAAATTAAATTTTAGCAGAAATCTACTTTCAAGCAATCCTTACTTACTTTTAGTTTTGCTTTGAAATTCTAATAAAAGATGATGTTAATTTTTCCAGCAATAATTGAACTAGATAAGGAAGAAGAGAAGGAACTCAGTGATGACAATGAAGATTAAATGAAGTTAATTTCCATTTATGATGTTTTTGAAAGCTGCGAAAGTGGCTTTGAATCAGATTTACCAGATCACCAGCGTTTTGGAAGTTACACTTTAAACCTAACATTAAGATCGCCGAAGTTAGTAGAAAACTACTTTGCAATAACAGGAAAACAGCCAACATCACCTTAGAGGAGGAAGAGGTAAGATTCAGATGCTTTAATCGTTATGCTGTCATTAAAGAACTTTTTTATAAGTTCAATACGACGCTTCCATCATCTGCTCCTGTCGAAGGACTTTTTAGTTATGCAGGCATGATTTTTCGGCCAAAAAGAAGGTCAATGGGAGCCGCAATTTTCGAGAAGCGATTGATCCTTAAAGCAAACAGTCATATTTGCAAAACATATAATTAAAATCTTGCCTATCGGTGGTAAATGGCTTCGGAGATCGTTTTATAATGTTTCACGCATGTTCTTCATAAAATATTAAAAATCCATTTTGAATTTTTTACTGGCCTATTTCAAATATATATTTTGTATTTTCCATTTTTAATGGAAAACCGAAATCCATCTTCCATTCTACTTCTTAAGTGAATTTTATGAACCTATTTTGCATTTTATATTTTAAATACATTTTGAGAACCATTTTACCCAGCTCTTGAAAAATCCGCGGATTAGTGGGAAGCTTTTCTGCAAATCATTCTTGTAGAGTCTGCAAGATTAAAAAAGAGGATCTTCACAAACAAACTAGTGAAGACTAAAATGTTCTCTGAAGCATTGAAAGTTATAAAGAGGATCTTCGAAAAAAAATGTTTCTAACACAGAAATAAATTACTATTGCGTTGGGAACGATATACCGTCATATCATATATTTACAAATACTTACTTTGACACGATGCATGATTAGTGGGAAGCTGTATGTCAGTTTGATTTGAGTGGAATACTTGCATACTATATTATACAAAAGAAGGTATTCACTCTTGACAATATCAATGAAAGAATACTGTGATTTAATTATGGTCCACTTGACATAAATAAAGTTCCTTTCCTAAAAGAGGAAAAACTCGTAAATTGTAAATTAAGCTTCTGTGCTTCAGAAACAGCAACATTTTCAAGTATTTGGGCCTATTGAGTAGGGATCTTATTTCTGAAGATGATGAGCATCAGGATTTGTACATAAATTTTTGTCAAATAGGTCAAAATAGGTGAAATAGGCGAAGTATCCTTGGGTTAGGACAGTTTTACAAAGACAGCATTTCTTGACTAAAAAGCCTCAATTTAAATCACCATAAACTGTACATTAGTCTTTTCGGAGAAGTTTTAAAACCCAAACATAATTTTCTTCTGCACTACCATCGAATAATAGAAAATATAGGTGTTAGTATTAACGTTTGTTGCATGAGAACCGAAGCAAAACACAGATCTTCGAAAATCGCGGCTCATTTGTCCAGCTCATGTGTAAATCTATCATACACTGTAGCAACTAAACATCAATATCAGATGTGATATAACTTTATGTGTCAAGATTCCCTTATCTTCAACGTAGAGGTGGGTCTCACTGAAATTCTGTGTAATGAATAATTAGCTCGTTGTCGACGTTATTTAGACTCTAAATTTGCAACTGATTCTGTTGCGAGCTCAGTATCTTGGGTTCAATGTGAAAATGTGACTTATAAACCTTACATGGTGATCAAAATGAAGGAATGCAAAAGAAAGAATAGAAAGATAGAGAATAATTTCACATTGAACACGAAAAACCTATTTCTTTTAATCGATCAGTTATAAATTAATTATGTTAGTAGAAGTAATTTGTAGTATTGTCAAAGAATATTTTTATAATTTTGTTTAAAAATAAATTTATATTGTTTACCTTATACAACATTATTTAATGAATTTATTATTATTTATTATATTATTGAATCTATAATTTGTTTAAACAATATAAAATATTATAATTAAAATTACTCCACCGTTATGACAGACAAAAAATTGAAATTTCCAAACTTATGTTGCATACGGAATAATAGAAGCTATGTAAGTGCACATATTTTGTGGTCATATTAGAAGGAATTAAATATGTCGAAAATATAGCATGTAAGTATGGAATTGAAAATAACCACGAGACGTGAGCCTACTGATAAGATTCAGAGGAATTAAAAAAAAGTGGAAAAAATAATCACCTGCATGGAATACAACACAATTCTCAATCGTTAAGGAAATAAAAAGAATTGGTTTAAGAGATAAACCTATTCTTGCGTTAAGCACTTCTCCCAATTGAAAATTAGCATATTCAAAAAAATTAAAAAATGCTCACTCTTTCGTTCAAATCTGAAAATATTAATTTTTCTCTATTCTTCTCTTCTTACCGGGATAGTTTTTTTTACTCATGTCGGGTTATGCGAGCTTTATTCAACTAGTAAATCAGTTTTGAAAGCTGCTGATAAACTTTCGCAAAGTTTCCAATGAGCATTTAAAATTTAGCTGAGGGTAAATACTACGTTGTGCATAATGAACGTTAAAAGAGAGTCTGTATAATATTCATATGCAAAATACATATGTAATTTTTATTTTTGTTAACTAGGGTAAATGCCATAGTAACCCTGACGTCTATTTTTTAGAAGTTTAAAGCTAAAAAGAATGTAATTTATTAGAAGTGTACATAAAATGTGAATGAATTCATTTAAATTTTATTTATGCTTCTGATAAATTATATTCTTTTTATCTTCAAAATTTTTAAACTCAATGGATTTTGTCAGTAGTTATTATTCCGAAAATTATCTTACACCATCTATTCCGAGACTTAATAAATTTTCACAATTGTTAACCCAATCACGATTGCTGGGACAAATACCTTATATTATTTTTAGGAACTGTCTATGAGCACGGAATTTTCCGTAACCTTAGCCCTGAACAAGCTGGAAAAGGGGTTATAGTTATGAAAAATTCCGTAACCATAGGCAGTGCGTTATTTATAATTAACCCTTTCAGGATAGACTTGGTCTGTCAGAACCAATGGCTATCCACGAAGTAGCTAGAACTCGAAATTTAATAGGGGGAGGAGGAAGTAAGGACATCAAAAATTCGTTTTCGGCTCCTTTTAACACTCCGTCAACAAGCTAATCCAGTTCGCTCCCAATTTTCGAGCAAGCAAAGCTGAAAAAGAGCGATTGGATCCTGCAGACCGAGACTATCCTGTGTATCACAAAAAGTGAAATTTGTGGAAAAAGGCAAAATGATTAAATGATTAAATGTTCAAATAATAAAATGAAATTAAATGATTAAATGTTTATACTGCACACGTTTGCATTTTTTATTCCGTATTTACACCTAATATCCTTGAAAAAACTATTATTTATTTCCTATCTCATCGGAACTTATTTAATTAACAAGTATCAATTTATTTATGAATAGAAATCAATATTATTTATATTTATGTTCAATTATGAGTAAAAAACATATATGACGATTCTGTTCAAAGTGTCCAAGCAAAAAATACCATTTATATTTAAAAAACACGTCATAAATGAGAAAAAATTTTTATTTCAAACTGCGTTACACATTATTTATTTATTATTATTGTAAAATAGTTTAAGCATTCTCAAAATATGACTCTTCGCCTTTAAAATGACCACCCATAAAGTCGATTTGCGTTATTTCTAACGAAGGTGAGGTTTAAAAATCAAATTTAACTACTATAATTCTTGTTTGAATTTGACAGTAAAATTATAATGGACAAAATGATTCTTATTTTTAAAGGAACGAAGGAATTAAAAAAATTAAAATTTGAATTTTTGGCACAGTTTTATACAAAAAAGCATAAAACTGAAATATTTAAAAATAGTAACCCTAAGAAAGCGAGAGAATCAAGCGAGGAATACAGGCAAACAATAGGGAAGAAGATGCCTCGAAATACTTGCGAGACTCACCAGCAAAAAACGACTTTCTGAACTTTTAAAACTAATGTAACCAATTAATTTAGGTGTGAAGCCGCAATTATTGTATCAGATATTAAAAATTTTCAAATTATTCTTTTTTTTCGAAAATATGTAGTTGCTCCTCAGTCAGAAGGCTTGCATTAAAAAGTATTAAAAAATTTCATTCATCCGGTGGTAACGTGAGAAATAGACATTATTTTTTTCTGAATACCATAAAGAAAACAACAAATGGAAAATATTAATCACTTTTAATTGATAAAATTTCGCTGCTTTTATTTACTGTTTTCGGAATAATAATGAGGTAACATGTTTGTTAAAATATAGCATTGGTCATTTTACGATGTCAGGATTAATTTCCACACCGAAGGTTCTGGTGCAAAATAATTTTTTAAATTTTCTATCATGATTTTATATTTTTGTAATTGATTATATTTGAACAAAGCGAACATTTTACGATAAAGAGATGTATTCTTGTATATAATCCTACTAGATTTTGCCAATTTTATGCGTTTGGAGCGAGTTCTGATGCTTCAAACGAAAATTGTCTTTTTAATTCATTGAAGGTTTAGTCTGACAGCTCCGATCGGCTTTAAAAGGGATTGGAATATTATCATTTTCGCCGCCTAATGTGGATTAAAAATCGAAGGACAGAAACGGCATGCTTAGGGATTCAAAATTTTTAATACCATAGAAAAGTCAGGTTTTCCATGAAAACCGGTATTCAAACAAAACTATTATTTGCATTATTATTATTTTTAGCAAATATTTGAAGTAATATTTTCTCGAAAAGAATGAAAAAACGAATCAGCGTTGTCAAAGTAATACTCAAAATCAGAGACTGAGAGTGAATACCGAGTGAGCCTGCAAACGCGCTCTTTAAGAGATATATTCTGTGGGAGAATAACAGGAACTAGGAGTGAGGTGCCGCTCTTTTCTCTTCTCTAGACAAAGGGAAGAAGACAGCAGGTCAGTATCTTCTGTCCGCAGTCTTCGAGTTGAGTGAGGAATATGTGGCCAGCTGTGGTGTTCTTTTCTTCTTGCGCAATGAAAGGGCAATAGGTTGAACTGTCACCCCTTGCAATGTGCCACGTGCAATACACTTATGACTAAATATCGCAATGCTGAAATTGAGTATTGAAGAAACGACTCGCTCCTCGGATGCATAGAGAACTACAAGCAAAACTGAACGCTATTTGAATCCTCCGCATTGAGGAGCAGTTTTTAGCTCCTCACGAGCTCCTCGCCGAGAAGATGGGCATGCATATATATATAGTGAATTTTTTGTTTTTATTTTATTGCTATTGGTTTGCCAGTGATATTCCAGATCAGTAAATTAACATATTATAAAAAAAATTTTGTTATCATAAGCGAACGACATAATGAAATATCGCTATTTGGGTAATTTGGTATTGATTGATTCAAGGCTGGATCAACCCTGGCAGGCCGAAGGACCCGAATAGAGCCTCTACACAGTACCCGTAAAGACCTTATTCGGTTTCTTTTAAAGAAACTAAAAAAACAGCAAGATCAACTTTCAAACTGTTGAAATTCGGATTATACGTTAAATTTTTTATTGAAAACTCACTGCTATTTACAGATAATGCGTTTGGAGTGTAGCTGTCAGCAGGCGTTATAGTCTTATATTTTCTTAAACTTTTTCCGCCAGGGAATTTGCATGGAGAAAATGCATTCTATAAATTATTGGTTGTGGGTCTCCATTTTTTTGTGACTTTTTGACATATTATTATTTATGGACAAATTAAGAAGTTGTATCTATTCGTGTTTTAATTGAAACTATTTTTATTTATTTATAAAACTATTTTTTAACGTTATATCTTAAATTACCAGTATCTTCATAATGTCATGAAATAATCAGACAATAAGCATATGTATACAGTTGATTCAATTTTCTGTTAATTATTTAAATAATTATTTCTTATCAAAATTCGATTCTAAACTGAAATAAGGTTATGGGCGAATTGATTTCCCTACTGGAAATATATGGATAGAATCTATCCGCTTGAATCATTTTCTATCTTTAAGATTGAAATGAAAAGAACCGATGTATCCATCTTGATCCCAGGTCTATCCTTTCGATCATTTTCTGTCTTTCTGCCAATCTACAATCACCTCTATTATTCTGAATCACAATCTTCCTATTCATGTCTATCCGACACTTATCTACAGGTATCCTTTTCTTTCCACTCCCAATTTGTGTGTCTTTATTAAATTTAAATGGTTTTCATGTTACTTTATATAGTTTCCGGTTCGAACATTTACTACTATTGTTTTTTTAGAATTAATTTTTTTATGCTTGAAAACTCCACTGCTTGATTAAAAGGTGAACTAATTTGTATCTTCTTTGGTAGACATTTAATCTTTTTAATTAAAAATGGAACTGCTTAACTAAAATTAATCTGTTTTGGTCGAAGATTCAGCTATTTTGTTAATAATTGGTTGTTGATAGATGAATTGTACTGTTTTAGGTTGAAAATTCAAATATTTCGTCACACGTTGCACTACGCTATTAAAGATGAATTTTTTGGGTGTTGAAGATTCATTTGCCTGATTGCAAATTTACTTACACTGTTTAAAATTAGCTTTTTTCGCAAATTAATTTGTTGGAATGACAATTGACAATATTAACAATACGCATTAAAAATATTACCGAAACCTATTTTCGTGGACCAAATGTGTCCTATCTTCCGTGCTACAAGAAAGTGAAGAGTTTAGTGTGCACTGTCCAGAGAAGAAAGCAAGTGAATTTCCATGGCGAGCCTGGAAGAACAAATGAAAGGAAAGGATACGCTACAGCGTACCCCTATAGTACCCCTATAGTATCCACCTAGTATCTATTCCGTATCATGCAAGAAAAACTAAAAAAAAAACCCAGGAAGATGATTCTTTAATTTATTGCAATTCGGATTCTACGTTAAAGTTTCCGTGAGAAGGTTCGGCATAATTTTGTTTTTGGCGTTCAAATCTTTAAAAAATTACGATACCGGTCATTAACATACGCTGAAGGCGACAGAACAGATCTGTAACTGGTCTAGAACACAAAAGAACGTGTTATAGAACAGGTTAGTAACAGGTTACGAACATGTGACTAACTATGCCATCCACTATACGCTAGAACAATTCTGTAAAAGTTCTAGAACGCTGTGACATACGATCTGTAACATTTGTAGAACGATTCTAGAACTCGGTTACCAGTTTTATGTAACAATTCTGTAAAAGATCTAGAACGCTGTGACAAACGATCTCTAAAATTTCTAGAACAATTCTACAACTTAATTACGAATGCTGTATAACAAATCTGTAACAGATCTAGAACTCTGTAACAACTGATCTGTAACATTTCTAGAAGAATTCTATAATTTTGGTACACTGCGTTGTAAAAAATCTAGGACAGTTTTATAATAGTTATATAATAATTCTATAATAGTTCTGGAACTGTTATGTATTTAATATGGAACAGTGTTATGTACCCCTCACACCTATAGGATATCCCGGTATATTCGATTTAACCCCATTTATGTCTGGGGTTATTTCAGGGATAACCCGTCGGAACATCCTGCGAGGCGGAAATTTTGAAATCTCCATGACTATACTTTAATCCTAGACAGGGCGTACGCAGTCTCGACTAAAATAGATTATACTTCTGAGATATCCACATTAGGGATATTCACAAGGGTCAGCGAACCAAGTATCACCAGAGTTATCTGTGGTGGAGGGGAGGTAATACCCCTACTTGGCGCGTCCCCGGGTGGCTGATAGGGGAATGCTCGCTGGAAACAGAAGGTAGGGCTGAATTAAACTAGGCCTCGCGGACCAAATACACCAAGAACTTCAGGTCAAGGCGTGAACAACTGAGGCGAGGACTGATTTGCACAAGGGAGTGGTATCTCGAACGGTGTCCCTAGGATACCAGGTCGCCTCCTAGAGTACATAGACCATACCCTAGCATTCAAGGCTCTGCGGGGGTGGACCTTTACTACCCTAGCTACACGTAGGAATAGAGTAAAGAAAAATAAAGAAAATCAGAATCGAAGTGTGAGTGAGGAACTGTCTGAGGAGGAAGTGACTGAGGAACAAATATAATCTCAAACCACCAGAGTGGACATTGAAGATTCGCGGAGCAACATGTTCCTAAAAATAAAGGAGGGAATAGCAAAGGCGCAAAGTTTAACAGACCAGGAGGCTTGGGTGACTGATTTCAACGCAAATATGGCTAAATTCGTTGCTGAAAAGGTGGAGCACTTGGAGGAGTTTACGGAGACAAAGCCGCAAGGAGATGAGCTCAAGAGGGGACGCAAGCCACATTGGGACTGAGACTGAAGAAACTGTGAAAACTCCCGCTCCTCATTACGGGAAAAGAGAGAGGGAGCCCGCCCTGAGGCTTGTTGAGGCAAGCTGTTCTAAGCAAAGGAGAAAGAAGCAGAGGGTCCGTAACGCTTCGGCGGCAACGACATCGAACCCCAATTAGGCGGAAGGAGAGGAAGAAACTGCTACCAACAAAGTGAGAAAGCAGAAGAAGGCGTGGGACCGAGCTAGACTCGTGGCGGTTCTAATAAAATTGGCCGAGGGTTTAAACGACGTGGGGGTTCTTAAGAACCTCAAGCAGAAGGTTAGTCCTGACGCTATAGATATAGAAATCAAGGGGTTAGGCAAACTATAAACGGAGAAGTCCCTGTGGAACTAAGACCCACAAGAAAGGGCAGAGCCGAACTGTCGGCAGCAGTAAGAGAAACGGTAGGCAAAGAGGGTAGCGTGCGTGAGCTTGTCCCCGGGTGGAGTTCAAAGTCTTAGACCTGGACAGTACCACAGACGCAGGACAAATCGTAGCGGCTGTAAAAAGCAACTTCGGCAGCAGCTATGTAGGAGAGGTAAAGGTCAGCCTCACGAAAAGACCATTCAGAGGCAATCTGAAGGCTTTCGTAGAGCTGACAGAGGCGCTGGCGGCGAGATTGTTACGAGCAGGACACCTGAAGGTGAGGTGAGTGTTCTGTCGCGTACAAAAGAAGACTGAGAGGATTCGCTGCCACTGCTGTCTAGGCTTCGGCAATAGGGCTGTAGACGCCTTTACAGACTTTGAACTTCGACTAGTAAGTCGTAAAGTTAGGGAATTTTGTTGTTAGGTTTATAAACCCTTTCTAGTTTAGTACTATTATACGGGAGTTTGAAATTCGGAATATATTATTATTTTCGAAACGCATTAGAATACTACATTTTTGAATGGATTCAAATGGATAGTAATTAAAACGATATATAATTGATAGTGGGTAGTCTGGGATAGATAAAGATAGGCATTTGTAAACACCATGGATAGCAAAAGATAGACAGTTGTGAGTGTAAGGGATAGAGTCAGGGATACTAAGAGGTAGATCTAAGTAGACGCTACGGATAGGGCGTGGAAAGAAAAAAAAGAGAGTTTTCGAGCTGAAAAAAGGACACTTAGAAGGGATTGAATATCTCTATATTTTACTATACATACGTCTCTATCTTTTTGAATATTTTTACTTATAGCAGGGCGTGGAAAGCAAAGCATTATGTCTTAACAAAGAATGAACAAGTTTCATCATACGTTCAAATTATAACTTTAAGTATTGTGATTGCCATCTAACTTTACGCACTATATTTATACGTGCTTTTTAGGAAAAAAGTTTTATTAATATTAATGTTTAGATGATAATTGAACTGGATAAATCTGAAAAGTCAGGAATCCGAACGAAATTAAGGGTATTTTTCATTATTTTACAAATATTTCTTTTACTTTAAAATAATTTGGGTTAAGTTAACCTAAGTGTGGAAAATTATAGAAAAATAGTGCAGGAAAAATGTCAAAATTGTGTTTCGTCGAAACTTCATTATTTCTGGGTACTTCACAAATTTTTTTTATTTTATTTTTCTTTATTACTTTTTTTCAGCGTAGTATTTAGCCAAATTATTTTAAATGTGCAGAAATAATTTAAAAATATCAAAAAATGCCCCATAATTTCCTTCGGATTCTTGTGAAAAACAAAGTATTCTGTCCTTCAAAGATTGAAAAAGCTACTTCATACGTTCAAATTGTAACTTTAAGTATTGCGATTGCGAGATAACTTCGCACTTTGTTTATAAGTGTTTTTTAAAAGTTAATAGCGAATTAGTCGATAATGTTTGGATGGTTAGTGGACGCAAATACATCTTAACAGCACGAACATATGACGTCTTGCCTACGTCGTAATGATATCGTAAAGATGCGGTCCATTTAGTTGCCCTCTGAATTTTCATACTGAGTGACTTAGAACTCAGTACACGTGCTCTTAATGTGTTTTAATATATTATTCTATGATCTTCGATAAAAAATATTTTTGTTTATAATAATCGAATTTCATGATTAAAAAACGTATTAATTCTTTCATAAATGTTTATCTGTGTTCTGATAAAGAATATTAATTTTCTTTAATTATAATTACAAAACTTCGTTACTTCTTTTTAAATAAATTTCATTTCGAATAGACTTTACATTAGAAGAATTCTTTCTTGCGTTTATTAGTTATGAAAATAGTTATTTTATTATTTAATTTGCGGAATTCAATATAATAGTTTTGCATAGAACGTTGAAGTAATATTCGGAGGGCACAATACAGATGAGAAAGTTAATAATAATAATATAGACAAAGATGGTAGCTCTAAAAAAGCATCCAGAGGTGACTGTTGTCACCTCCAATGCTCATGTCCGCTCTTAATTGTATACCTAAAACATCATCGTGGCAGGTTTTAAGCATCGTATTAAATTAGTTGAATTAGCTTATAACATTCTAATCTCATCAGTCATTTGACTTAGTCCGTGACCATGATGTATAATCGGGTATACCCGAATAAAAGTTTAATAAAGACAATAATAAAGATCGTCTGTGATTCTTTATTACTGCTAGAACATGAACGCTTGAACGTTAGTGCTAGAACTTTTTAGCAACAGATCTTAATTTTTGTTCTTGATTTATTCTAGAACATTCTATGATTCCACAAATTCCGTGAATTTCTTGATCATCATAAATTCATTCCACTTAAATATGTTCTTTTGAAGTTCCACTTCTATCGTGCGTTCCGAGAAACACATATGTTTTAAAGAATATTTTACTTTGCCGGTTTGCAAACTTACGCATCTATAAGGTCCATTGCGTCGATTCGCAAAGTAGACATGCTTCAAAGTGCGAATGCGCCATTATTATTCCCACACTGTCTGTTGGATTGAAGAACTTTGCATATCATTTAGAGGCATGGGTGTTCTTAATTTCGAAGTAGGTGTTGTAAAAAAAAGGTGTTTACGTCTGTGTCTGTCTTTTGTTGCCGTCTTTCTAGTCGTGTGTATACCGGATACCTTTTGAAAGAATAATTGGATTGAATTATGCTTCGGCACACAGTTTTAGGGTAAAAAAAAGTAATTTCGCTAACCATCTATTTTTGATAAAAATTAAAAAAGTTAAAGCGTTTTTTATATTGTTGATACCACTCTTTTTCAAGGTTTGAAAATTCCATATACGGCTTTTTATATTACATGAAAATATGAACAATTTATTCTTATGACTTTTTTTATAAGAAAATTACCAGAGTTATAACATTTTCAAAATCCAGAGGAAACAAAACGAAAATGAAGATTTTATTCCAAACAACGTAACGTATGAAAAACATTTCAATAGAAAAGAAAAACTTTACTTATTGAAGGCTCTATAAGGTTATCATAACAAATCTGAATTTTGTCAAAAATGCGAAAATTTAAATCTTGTACGCAAAAAAAATGATTTATTAGGTTCTCACTATAATGAGAAGGTATTATCTAATGTCGACTTTTTGGGACCTGACACCCAGTACACAGTTTTAGGGGCCAAAAAGAAAGATCAAGTTCGATAACCAGCGCCACATCATAGAAAAGAGGAAAGAAAATTTCTCGAGGAGTGGAAAGGCCTATGAACATCACTCAAACCCAAGTATTTCAATTTTTTTAGAAGTGATCAGCAATAGTTGCACAAGAGCGTCTATGGAATAGATCTTTTAATCTTTATCATTTTATATTTTTTATATTAATAAACAAAAATCGAAAAGATCACATTTTTTAATTATTATTTTATACCTTTGAATGAGTAACTTAATTAATCCCATTCTCAATGAAAATGAATATCATTGTATCGAAAGTACATAAATAATTAGCAAGAAATTAATCTAATTGTTATAAACAAATCATATTAGGAAAATGTCAACATCATGGGAATTTTGCTTGAAATTTATATTTGTAACTTAAAATTGCTTAATTGTATCTACGCGATCATATTTGATCATCAAAATTTGTTGTCTGGTTTAATTTGTTAATTTTATGAGCAAATTATATAATGAAATGCATAGTTTAGGCATTTATTGGAGGAAAGTAATCGTTATTCTTTCTTAGTACCTTTAAATTATAATTATGAAAATATTTAGTGATAATGATTGGTCATTAGATATTATTTGTTTATTAAATTAATAAATTTTATAAACAAATACATAGTTTGGTTTCATTTATAGACAGAAAGTAATAGTTTTTCTTTCTAATCATCTTCAAATAACATAAGTAGTAATGTTTATTGACAAAAAAGTGTTAATTAACATCATTTTGTTTATTTTATAAGCAAATGCTTAGTTTTACCATTTATAGACAGAAAGTGATCTTTTTGCATTCCTATCGTTTTTAAATAAGCATAGTGGTGATGTTTAGTGCTGCAGACTTTTTATTCGATATTATTTGTTCACTTGATAAATAAATTATATAAATAAATGGATAGTTTAGGCATTTATTGACAGACAGCAATCATTTTTCTCTCTTAGTACCTTTAATTTATATTAGAGGTACTATTGAGTTATAAAGATTGATCATTTGATATTATTTGTTTATTTGTTTATTATCTGTTTATTTTCTAACTAAACATTATCACTTATATCATTTGAAGACGATTAGACAGAAAAACTCTTACTTTCTGTATGTAAACGACCAAACTATGTATTTGTTCATTAAATAAGCAAATAATATCGAATGACTAATCATTATCACTAAATATTTCAATAATTATAATTTAAAGGTACTGAGAAAAAAAAACGATTACTTCCTGCCAATATGATTCTGTAGATAAAATTAAGCAATTTCAACTTATAAATATACTTTGGAAGCAAAATTCCCATGATGACATTTTTTTTAATATAATTTGTTTATAACAATTAAATTTAATTTCTTGCGAATTATTTATGTTCGTTGGATACATCGACACTCATTTTCATCGAGAATGAGACTAATTAGGTCACTCATGTAAAGATAAAAATGTTAACTAAAAAATGTCCCCTTTTCGCTCTTTGCTTATTATTATAACAAAAAATTATAAAAATTAAAAAATCTAATCCATAGACGCTGTTGCGCAACTACTGCTAATCATTTCTAAAAAGATTCAAAATCGGTTAAGAATTGTAGGCTGTAGGTGATTTTGAATAGTAAATGCCCTATACAGCCCACTGTGGCGATTCAATTTATCTTAATGACTCTTTTTGATAACAAGAAAATTACTAGAGTTATAGCATTTTCAACATTAAAAAAAAAGAATATTTTAAGCCAAACAATGCAAGACGCGATAAAAAGTCAAGAAAAGAAAAACGTTATTTTTTGAAGGTCCTACAAGATTACCATAACAAATGTTTGAATTTTCTTGAAAAATCGAAAATTCAAATTTTAATAGCACAAAAAATAATAAATCATTACATTCTCATAATAATGAGAAGGTATTAGTTTTATGTGAAAACTGACTGGCGCTTAACAATCTGAATAAATGTAATAGACGTTTGATATAAAAGTGTTAAACATAATGTGGAAAAGTTAGAATTGTGTAAAAAAAACCAGTGTGAAGCATGTGATACGTGATGAGAATGTATTCGTTAAAGACAAATGAGCTTTTACAAAAGAGAATTCACAATCAACATATTACACATGTCGATTGTTCCACATTTAATTTTAATAGGTCTATTCACAAATGTGGGGAAAATAGAAAGACCGAGCCAAGAAATCTATCTCCGATTGATTGTAGTGATTCAACAAGTCAAGGTCATTTTAATATTTATGATATTACTCATTTTTAAAAATTTTTTCCGAACTAAAATATTTATATTTAAAGTATAAAAAGAGAACGAATGATTGATGAAAGGATGCCGCTGTGAACTCACCGTTGTTTAATATTCAATAAAACTATTTACTTTAATACTTAAAAAGGGTTGATAACGCAGTCACACAAAAAAATATTTTTCCGTCTCTGGAGGTCAGATCATGTTTACTATATGTCTTTCGGGTCACTAAATGCGAATCCAAGGTCCCAAAAACCCCAGCGCATGAAGGTGCTGACATAACTTTAGAACACCTCATAAATTATTATTTTTGGGTCCGGAGGTCAGACGTTGTTTATTATGTTTTTGGGGTCGCATAAACCGAATCTAAGGTCCAAAAAATCCCAAAAACTCAGGGTTTTGACATAACCAAAAAAAAACCTCATAAAACTTTTTCCGAGTCTGGGGGTCGACCATGTTTACTATATATTTTTAGGGTCGCTGAATCCGAATCTGTAGTCTAAAAAACATCCGAATTACGTGTTTCTGCATCCAGGGCACCTCCTCGCGGTGACACACAGTGCGGCGAATTAGAAAATTGGGGTTTAAAATGATCCAGAGCCTACAATTTTCATCCGATTCCATCTTTTTTAAAAACGAAAGCTAATTAAATTCTAAAGAGGTCTTTCGAGGGCGATTTTGCTAAAAATAAGCTCTGTTTGTTTGTTATTCAAGTTGTAAAATGCCAAAAAACCATAATCTTTCATATTCGAGCTGCCTGTTCTGTAGCATTAATTGATTTTATCTCTAAAAGGTGAAAAACTGATAGATTTACAATCGATTAACAAATCCTAATAACTTGAATGAAGTTCGTGCAATCTTTTTAATTGTTATAAACAAATTTAGGAACAAAATCGATTAGTGCTGTACATTGAAACCTGGAAGTTCTTTTCATCATGTTTTTTCCGGGAAATCGAGTGAAATTAATGTTTCGTTGAAATCAAACACTTGAGTACAATTACAAAATTTTTTTTTTAATATATAAAATGCATTTTTTCTGCCCAATCATTTTTTTTTGTCACTTAACGTTTCATTACTACGTTGTTTTTTTGGAAGGACATTGAAAAGTTTCCACACGTATCCATTGGATTTTTGTTTTTTTTCCGACTTTCATTATTTGCGACTCTTGAGTCGTAGGAGTTTCACTTTTTATGATATAATCAACATTTCATAAAGAAAGAGATTTTTCCTATTTGAAAGCGCCTATTAAATGAATTTGTTGCGCAGAATTGTTAATAAAAATAAAAAATATCGTCAAACGTCAGTTTCCTCCATCACAATATTAATTTAGGGATAAAATGAACAATTATGACAAAAAATTGATTTTTCGTATCAAAGAGTGACCGTTCAATGCATTTGTTAATCAGTATTGTTTAAAACAATGGTACATATTTTGATTGTCCATTTCTGTCATGGAATTTTCATTTTTGAAGGCATAACTAATGATTGCGCAGAAAAAATGCATTTTATATATACAGAGGCGCGTATTTATTACATTTATTTATGAAATTTGTTTATAATGATGAAAAAAATTATACTTGGGTGTTTAATTTCAACGAAACATTAATTTCACTCTTTTTCGCAAGGAACAACGTGATGAAAAAAACTTCCAGGCTTCAATCCTGGCGGACAAAAGGAACCGAATGGAGCCTCTACAAAGTACCCGTAAAGACCCCATTGGGTCCCTATTCGGTTTCATTTTAAAAATTGAAAAAAAACAGCAAAATCAACTTTTAAATTCTTGAGATTCGGATTCTACGTTAAAATTTGCATTAGAAACTCACGGAGTAATCACAATACTTTTTCTTGCAGTGTTAAAAACTTTAAAAAATAAAATAGCTGTCATTTACACGGGCTGAAGGCGGCTTCAAGTGCATTTCCTTTTAGTAGCGGTTAATAAGCGTTCCGTCGGAAACTTTAAGAATTTTTTTCTGGATTTACGCTGAATATTATTAACGCACAAATGCTTAAACACGGTGGCGAGTACATACCACAAAGACTGTGCGAATTGATAAATTTATGTTTCGAGATGGGAGACGTCCCAGGCAATTGGAAAGAGGCGATTATCATACCAATATACAAAAAAGGGAGATAAAAGCGACTAAAATAATTACAGAGGGATCAGCTTATTAAGTACCGGAAGTAAAATATACTTAAAAATACTTATTCGTAGGGTAATGAAAAGAACAGAAGGAAACACTTGGGAAGTCCAAAGTGGGTTTATGCCAGGAAAATCAGGTATGGATCAAATATTTAGCTTAAGGCAGATCTCAGAAAAAAAGTTATTGATCTAGATACCAACAAAGATGCAAGGGTCATGAGGGGTTCTAAATGCAATACTAACAATTACCTTCTGCACTCCAAAATAAACTAGGGCCAGGCATTGAGAAAAAAGAAAGAAAAAACGAAACAAAGGCTAATTAAGAATAAAAACTTACAGTCTTGGGAGACATTTATAAACAATAAAGATATAGAGGGCGCATGGTCTATATTGCTTGATAAACTTGCTGCAAGTTCAACTGAAGTGCACGGTGCTGCGGCTGTGAGAATAATGTTTGGTGAACTGATGAAATCCGCGCAGCTGCATCAAGAAAAGAAACAAGAGTATCCAAGAATGTTGAATATCACAAGTCTTAGGGGCGTGGAGAGAAATAGACTTCAAAATGATTACAGCCACAAAAAAATAAAAGTTCATCTAATAATCAAGGAAAATACAGATAAACTTAGAACAGAAAAGGAGAAGAAAATACATAACGCCTTTAAAGGAAGAAAGAAACTACTTCATGAAAATATGAAGGGAAGTAAATGTACAGAGTTTTTTAACATGCGAAATAGCAAAGGTGAAATCTATATGATACAGACGGGATACTAGACCGTTTGAGAGACTCTTATAGAGAATTAACATACTGGGAGATAAATCTACAGGGCCTATAACTGCAATGTAGAACACGATGCGTTAAAAAACTCAATTTATAAAGTCTGTGTCACTGAGGTTAGTGATATAATTAAGAACTTAAAAAACGGTAAAGCTGCTGGTGTAGATAGTAATATCACTGAAATTCTTAAATACGGTAATGAGTCCAGACTTTACAGACTGCGAATTGAGAAATTTATGTATCGAGATAGGATAAGTCCGAAAAAAATGGAAAACAGAGAGTATCCTACCAATATATGAGCTGTGTTCAAAAAGTAAGGTGACTTTTCAATTTTCGCGGGCTACGTACATTCAAGTTTAAAATTTTTTGTTTTGTTGTGTTGGTACACTCGTCACGATCATATGTTCACAGTTTTGACTATATAGCTCGTGTTGTTTTCTGACAGAGGCGTAAAAGATTAGAAGGGTTTGGTGTGCTCGGCGATTTTCTTCTTTCGAAAAAAATTGAGCAAAGAGTTTGCATTAAATTTTGTGTGAAAAATGGAATCCAGTGCTCTAAAACTCTTGAAATGTTGACAGTTGCATACGGTGAGTCTACTCTAAGTGAGAAAAATGTGTATAAGTCGTACAAGCTGTTCCAAGAAGGCCGAGAGGATGTCGAAGAGGAACCTTGCCCTGGACGTCCCAGCACGTCAACAACAGATGAAAACGTTCAAGCAGTGAAAGAAATGGAAGCATCCTGAGTCTCCAAGACCGAAAAAAGCACGTCAAATTCGGTCAAATGTGAAGGTTTTGCTCACTGTCTTCTTTGATTATCGTGGCGTAGTGCATCAGAAATTCTTACCACACGTTCGTAAGGTCATTAAGGAGTATTACCTTCAAGTTATGCGCCATTTGCGAGAGGCGATACGCAAAAAACGTCCGGAACTTTGGAAAAACAATTCGTGGCTTTTGCATCACGATAATTCACATGCTCATTCATCGTTGCTTGTGAAAGATTTTCTGACCAAAAAGAGCACCACAGTCGTGCCTCAGCCTCCATATTCACCGGATTTGGCCCACAGTGACTTTTTTCTTTTCCCAAAACTAAAGAGACCCATGAAAGGACATCGATTTTCAACGATTGAGGAGATAAAAACTGCATCGCTGAAAGAACTCAAGGCCATACCACAAAATGATTATCAGAAGTGCTTCGATGATTGGAAAAAGCGTTGGCACAAGTGTATTATATCTGAGGCGGATTACTTTGAAGGGAACAATATAAATATTGAGGAATAAATGAATATTTTTTGAGAAAACCATAAAGTCACCTTATTTTTTGAACACACCTCGTACAAGGAAACAGAGATCAGGGCAACTGCAATAATTATAGACGGATCAGCTTATTAAGTACCGTGAGTAAAATATATTTAAAAATACTTATTCCCAGGCTAATGATAATAACAGAAGAAAAGATAGTAGGGCAAAAAGTTTTCTGTGCGTTTGTTGAGCTAGAAAAATCATTTGACATGGTGGATAGAAGTAAACTTTAAGAAGTTCTGAAAGACTACGTAGTTAATGGATGGCTCCTATAAGCTACAAAAATAATATATACAGGTAGAAAGTCGAATGTAAGGTTGAATGGGAAATCAAGTGACTGTTTCGATATTATGCAAGGTGTTAGACAAAGATGCCTTATCTCTTCATGGCTATTTATATTATTCATGGACAAGTGTTTAAGATTGGCCTTTTTTGATGAAGAAGGTGCGGATCTGCAAACAGTAAGGGTACGTGGGTTAGCGTTCGCAGATGATAAGGTTGCTATGGTAAAGTCAATCGACGACTTACAAAGAATATCGAACAAACTGAGTGCAAGCATGAAGAGTATGGGCCTCAACATTAACGTAAATAAAACAAAGCTATGGTATGCGAAGGAAAGAGTGAGAAAAACAAATGCAAAATTGTATTAAATGATAAGAGAATTGAACAAGTTGATAAGTTCGTGTACCATGGTAGCTTATTCACTAGGTACGGAAAGATATATAAGGAGTTAGATAGGCGCATAAACGAAGGTAAGCAGGTTATTGGTAGAAAAGAGTCCATTATCAAAATTAAAAATATATCAAATAAGCTAAAATGGTAATACATAATTCGCTATTTGTACCGAATTTACTATACGGTAGAGATATATGGCCTTATTAGGAAAAAGATAGGAGTAAAATCAAGGCAAATGCCATGAGATTCCTGGGCATAATATGCGGGAAAACTCTGATTGACAAGGTGAGCAATACGGGGGCAATACGGGACGCTTGGAAATTCTATCTGGGTCTTATCCTGTCCTAGATGGGATCTATTAGGCACACAATTTCGCATCCGGGTCTATACGGGACTTATATGGGGCGCTTATAAATTTTATCCGGGTATTATCCGGTCCTAGACGAGATCTTTTCGGAATAGGATTTGATATACGAGCCTATCCGTGACCTTTACCGAGCGGTTGGAAATTATATCCAGGTCTTATATGGTCCTAGCCTGGATCAATTCGGTGTACATTTTCGTATCTGGGGTTAACTGGTACCTACACGGGACACATGCAAATTCTTTCTGGGTCTTATCCAATTCTAGTCGGAATCTAATCAGCATACAGTTTTGTATCGGGACCTATCCAGGACACATACAGGGCGCTTAGAAAAATTGATCCGGATCCTATCCGGTGTCAGCCGAGATCTATTCGGTACAGTAGCTCGAAATAGATGCTTCAATGTAATGATAAATTTTATAAAAAAATTGTTTCATATACTAGGCAGTCTGATAAGTCCCTGGAAAATGAAACACGGAGACGTTTTTTTGGCCAAAGTTGGTTTTATTTTTCAACATACTCTCTTTTTAGGTCGATACAGCGAGTCTAACGATTTTCTAACTTTTTGATACCGTCCGAAAAGTACTCAATCGGAAGGTCTCCAAAATACGCCTCAGTTTCAGCTATGAGCTCCTTATTGGAGTAAAAACGCTTACCGGTGAGCCATCTCTTCAGGTTGAGGAACAAGTAATAGTCGCTGGGGACCAGGTCTGGTGAATACGGTGACTGAGGAACAAATTCGAAGCCGATTTCATACAATTTTGCTTGTGCAACTAAGCATGAATGAACAGGCGCATTGTCGTGATAATAAAGCGGTTTTTTCTTCTTCAAATGCGATCGTTTTTCGGCGATTTCGATTTTCAATCGGTCCAATAATGATGAATAGTATGCTCCGGTTATGGTTTTACCTTTTTCAAGATAGTCCACGAATATTATGCCATGTGCATCCCAAAATACGGAGGCCATAACCTTTCCGACCCATTGTTGCGTTTTTGGACGCTTGAGCACGTTGGCTCGGTGGAACCCACTGTTTTCCCTGTTGCGTTGACTCAGGAGTGTAGTAGTGGATCCAGGTTTCATACATGGTTATGAATCGGTGCAAAAACTCGGTCGGCTTACGCGAAAATAATGCCAAATTCTGCTGGGAAGTTGTCACACGAATTTGTTTTTGGTCCACTGTGAGCAAACGCGGCACCCATCGCGCGCAGAGCTTCTTCATGCCCAAAACTGAATGCACGATATTGCCCACACGTTCCAATGATATGCCTACCGCATTAGCTACCTCTCTCAATTTCACTTTGGGATCATTCAACATCATATCATGGATTTTTTCGACATTTTCTGGTGCAGTGAACTCTTTTGGGCGCCCAGATCGTTCAGCATCAACTGTGCTCGTACGGCCACAACGAAACTCGGTAAACCACTTATGAATCGTTCCAAACGGCGGTGCAGAGTCCGGGTAATACTTATCCAGCTTGGCCTTGGTCTCGAATATCGTTTTCTTGCGAAGATAGTAGTGTTTGATCAAAACTCGAAACTCAGATTTTTCCATATTAAAAAAAACTCGGAGGTTAGTCGCTTCTCAGTGCTGTAACTTGTAAATGCGTAAACATAAATGGCTGAAGTTTTGACAGGCGTCATTTGAAGGATCAAGCTCGACGAAAATGGTTCACATTAGTGAATACTAATGCCATCTCTTAGAATTTTCAGGTACTTATCAGACTGCCTAGTATTATCACTGTACTTAATTTATTTTTGAAATTACACAATTGCACGCATGGTGATTTAAAAACATAACCGCATGTTTAAATGCTTTGAAAAATCTCACCCGCTCAGGATTCGAACCCTACCTAAACTACCTAATCCTTAGTCTAAACATAGATATCTACCGGACGCCCTAACCAATGCCGCTGAAACCCCAAGGGTATCTGAGGAATATATTATATATATTTTTTTACACATATAATGAAAAGGTGGATTTAAACAACCTTAATTTAAATATTTTAATTTAAGTTTTGTTAGTTAAAATTCAAATATTTAAGTGTTCAATTAAATGATTAAATTGATTTGCAATTTTTGTTCAAAGTGTGAAGCACTAAAATATAAAGGATTTATTACTTTTAGATTTATCAGAAATAAAAAATATTGAAATTTTAATGAGATTCTCTTTTGCATAAAAAAATTTCGGCATTTAAGATTCCAATGTTAATAATATCATTTAGTAAATTCTGAAAGTAAAATTTCCAGTTATGTAAAAAGAAAATCTGATTTTTTTTCTTTGAAATTCCAGCATTAATACGTGCCACCAGACACTTGAAAATCCCATTTATTTAACATCGGAAAATGTTGTATTTTCGCAAAATTCGACTAATACTTCAAGATTTGATTCAAAGCTGCCGAATTTTGTAGGAATTGAAGAGGAGTTTCTAGTTTTGTAGTTTCTGGCATTTCAATATTTCATGGCTTCTTATTTAATACAAATAACACAGGTCGATAAAAAAAAGTTGTCTGCACGAGACAAGTGACTGGACTATCCGTATGGATTTTGGGCCGCTGAATCCGAATCTGGTCTCCGAGTTTCACGTGCACGTTTCAGTTCACGCTCTTGCTCATATTATATACTGACTTATGTAGCAAAAATAACAAAAATGCTATATCATTTGTAGTTTTGCGCTCTCAATCTAAATTTGACCACTAAATTTTTCAGGATTGTACCATTTTCTCTCTGAATGCAAAAAGTAGGGAATGGCCTAGGGATTTTCTGGTTACACAGGCCATACAAAATATTGGCCTGATTGAAACAAGTGATTAGGTTGCCCTTTTGGATCTTGAGCCACTGAATCCAAATCAGGCCTTAGAATTTATCGTACACGTCGCAGTTTTTTCCTAGATGCATATCTTGTCCTTCTGATTCCCATAGCTTAGGAAATTTTTGGGAAATTGAAGGTCTTTCTCATATTATATAGATTTATATCGGAAAAAATTAAAAAATGTGATATCCTTTGCAGATTTGCTTGTTAAGTCTAAATTTGAACACCAAATTTTTCGGGTTTGTTCCATGCTCTCTCTGAATGAAAAATGTGGAAAAAAGCTTAGGGATTTTCTGGTCACACAGGCCCCAACAAAAAAAAGTTGTCTGCATGGGACAAAAGAGTGATTTCGCACGCAAAACTGTAAAGGATTTGAGGTTTTTGTTATTTTTTCACGTATAAATCTATATAATCTGAGGAAGACCTTTATTTTCTCTAGAATTACCCAACCTAGGGAAAGCAGAAGGCACACTAGAAAATTTCTGTTTACCAATTATGTCTCTTCAACCCGTTAAACTTAAGAATATAAAATCGATGTGTCTATTTCAGCGTATACTGGAAAAATCAAAATAACGTCCAAATTATCCCTATATTTTTTCTTGTTTTCTGCTTATATGGGAAAACATAGACGTTTACGAGAAATTCTGAGGTCAGATTCGGATTCAGCGGCTCAAAATCATTATGGGTAGCCTAGTCACTTGTCTCGTGCAGATAAAAATTTTTTTTGTGGGTCTGTATAATTAATAATGGACAACTTAAATATCTTCGATGACTTTTAAAAAAAAGTTTAATTGTGTAAATAAATTTAACTTATTCCAACAATTTTTTAAATAAAACGTGTCTAAACTGATTGTATTTTCTGAATGAAATGTAATAGTTGGTCATTGTTGGAGGTCGTACATTTAAAAACATCTTTTCTTGAAAATTTCTCAAATTTGAGCCATGGAGGTCCACTTTTTTCTCAAGCTAGTATCTTATAATACTAATTGTTGAATACTTTGATAACTTTGATACTTTTCTGCTAATGTTTAATAAATTTCTATTGTAGTGTACGGAAAGAATGTAAAAAAAGATCTAAACCACCCATACTCAACTAAAAGATAATTTAAAAGAAATCAATAATTAATTATTTTAAAAATGTCGTAAAGTTTTAAGCAGAACTCACCACTCCTTAAAAGCATCCAACATTATGTTTCGTTAGAGAAATACGACTTTCAAAATATTTTTGGTGAAAAACAATTGTTTAAACCAATTAAAGTTGTTTAACCATTTCGAAGATCGTTAATATATTCTTTCTTTACTCTTTGCATTGAACAAAGTAATTTTAAAAAGTTTTAAAAAAGAAACTACTTGAGCAAATAAAAACTGTTTATTCGAAATTGATTCCACAAATGGCCACTGAATAAGGCACAATGTATTTCTTGAATTTACTGCACACACACACACACACACACACACGCACGCACGCACACACACATATAATTAAAAGTTTGCCATAAGGACAACTGCAGGATTTCGCTGGGAGCGGGTGCTAATCTGAAAAAATGCATCCGATCCCAGCGAAATCGCGGTAAAATTTCAGCCATAACCATGTCTCACGACCGTGATACAGGTGGTTCCAGTCTGTAACGGAATCAATACGATGATCCGGCAAAAGTTTCGTGCACCCTGAGAACACGGAGCGACGTAAGAACGACCGCCTTCGGCATTTTTCCCGCAAGTGTTTTAGCATATTGTTGACACGAAAGGATGATTTTCAGTCTATTAACCAGTGAAAGCTTGGCACCTCCAAGCGCGCCGATGATAAGGACGATTAGCTTAACAGAATATTCCGGGTAAAATCGTCGCAACTACCTTATAAGGTCTTTATAACTCTCTTTCTTTTCATTCTCCTAGACTATGATGTTTTTTTCAGCTGATGCCGAAAATTCGATTACAAAGATGGTTCGCTTCTTGAAGTCAAGAAGAGCCATGTCAGGCCTCGATAATGCAACAGAAACAATTGTCGAGTATATTAAGTTCTAGTACATGCGGCAGTTCTCGTCGTTCCCGCATGATTTGGACAACTAGATTGTATGTGTGCTAAATACTCGGGGTGTACATGGCACGCCCTGCAGGTATCATCGGGAGTGTTTTGGCATCCTCTTATCGAGGAGCTGTTCACGGAAGTTTTTCCCTTGTGCTTTCTTAATCCGGGCTGTCAGGAGTAAGTACTCAAGATACCAGGTGTATACATACGAAACAGGTATTGCCATCTAGCGGCCAGTAGGCACACTTGTAGGCACTGTCGGAACTTACCATTTGTGCTAATTGGCGTATTGTCATCTGTCAACAATATCCAATACCAAACATTTTAAGTTTCATATGACATCGTGATTTTTTTCGCTCTTGAAAATGTCGAAATACGTGCCTTCAAACAACAATTTGCGGGGAGTATTAATTTTCTGTTTCCATTTGGGTAAATCGGTGATAGAATCTCATCGAATGCTTGTCGAAGCTTACGGAGAGCATGCTCTTGGTCGAACGCAGTGTAACGAGTGGTTTAACAAGTTCAAAAGTGGCAATTTTGA